>NC_056729.1:621142184-621304684 GCF_019279795.1 Protopterus annectens | reverse complement strand
TGAGTGGCCTCAAATGCATGTGTGCGTGTGTGTGTGTGTGTGTGTGTGTGTGTGTGTGTGTGTGTGTGTGTGTGTGTGCGCTTGTGTGTGTGTGCATAAATATGTGAACATGTAAAGCTGCAACAACTCCACACTCTGCTAGACTAACAAGCAAATCCTTCATTATTGGGGGCCGGGGATTACATACCTCTCAACCTCTTAGCACATGAAATCTGGACAAAGCCTAAAATAATTGGGAGACAAATGCCCAAAAATAGGGACATATTTTAAATATTGTTCTTATAAACTTAGAAAGTTGATGGAATAGCAGGTAATGTGCTAGCATACATTTTCTAAAGAATATAAAGTATGAAACTCAAATGTATGTCATTATTTAGTCATTTCAATCATCAGTAATTTACCAGAAAAGCACAAATTTTATGAGGAACAGACAAAAATATGAGGAAAAACTGATATTCTGCAAAAATCTGTACAGTTGAGATGTATGGTAGAGAATACTAGACACCAGGGATACTCTTTATACCATACCCTAAAGACACATGAAAAAAGATTAAAAAAAACATTTTGTAGCACAGAAGCCATGGGATGGGGAGAACTAGATGCCAGGGATGATCAGTATATCATGCCATAAAGGTTTATAAAGAGATTCAAACCCTAAACGTTCAGCACTCATACATGGCTCTATAACAAGAGTGTTATATTTTTGCACCACCTCTAAACATCAGGGCCACTTTTAACATATTACCTTAAGTGTTTGAAACTAAAAAAAAAAAGTTAAAGTAAAAAGGTGGAGGAAGCTTTGCACACTATACCATTGACATAGGGAACAAATTGCTAAGCAAGAGCCTTAACTTTCGATCCTAACAGAAGAGCTTGTTCTGCAGTCTAATTTTTATATAAGACATATGAAACTCTAATGACTTAGGTTCATGGGTACTTAATAGGCTAATGATTCGTAAGGACCTTCAGAATCCTAGCTATGCATTCCCCATAACTTTCAGCCTTAGTAATTTAAGCATGATTAACCCATAGATAACCCTTTGTAATATTAGTACAAATAACTCGGGCAGGCAGACATTTACATTTTGCCCCTTGTCCATATAGGCAATGGGTGCCAATCTAGGGGAGAACTTGAGTCTTCCCATCCACTCCAGATTATGCTTGAATATTTTAAGAGACATACTTTGCTTTACATGGTGAGGAAGATGATTCCAGAGAAGTGGTATTCTTTATGAGACACATCTATCCCTCAGGGATCAGTCTAATGAGTGCAGTATACAGTGGACTGATCACTTATCTAGATCTGATGCCATACCCTTACAAATTGTGATTGAATGACAGCTGATTGTCTACATGGACTCCCAGATTCCCTGACTACTGGGCCAATTTTCACAACTAGAAAACCTTGTAAAAGGCCAAAACGGAACACTATAAGAGCAGACTTGAATAAAACAGCCTTTATTTATACAAGTAAAAGTAAGCGCTTTCGGCAAAATAAATATTAAGCCTTCATCAGACAAAAAATTTTCACAACTGTGTTGTCAATGTGATGGTTGCAGGGTACTTGATATGCATAACAAAGGATAAAATTACACATTTTTGGCATTTAGTTTTAGGCTGTAGCTTTTATAAACCAGCTATTTGTTTGAATAAAAAAAGCCTTTGTTAATGATCTTGGCATCTTCTGGAAAGTTTATGATAGTAGCAAAATTTATATTCATCTGCAAACTAGCTCAACAATAAGCCCTTCTGAATAGCTTTGACTTCTAAGAAGTAAATGCCAAAGAAAAGTGGCCAAGAATTGAACCCAGGGGAAAACAACTGGTTAGAGGTCTTTTGGAGGAAGTACATCTACCCGCTTTAACTTCCTAGGTTCTATTTGTGAGCCAGTTTGCTATCCAATGATTGCAAATTCATTGATTATGCTTGAGTTGAGGATGGTAATGAGCATGTTTGCAAGGTCTACAGATGGGGTGTGTACAAATTTGTCCACAGTCATTGCACCAGTAACCCTTTCAAAGAAGTGGACCAGACTAACCAGGCAGGGTCTGATCTTAACAAGATTGAATTGGCACAGGTCAAGAATCTGTAGGCTGTCTATGTCCTTATTTATCAATTCTATAATGACCCTTTCCATAACATTACAGATGAGGCTGGTCATGTTTATAGTTCTATAATTACCTACGTTAATTGACAACCTTGCCTTTGTGCAAGGAGATGACTGCTGCAGTCCTCCACTCATCTGGTGCACACCTTGAGTGGAAACTGATATTGAAGATCCTCTGTAGGTCTTGTTTCAGGCTGATCTGCAGGCATCTTGATAGGTTACTAGATCTCATAGAAACAATGTCCTTGGCTGTGAACAGGGCTTTGAGGACTTGTTCCAGGGGGATGAGGGGTAGCAGCTAGTATTTGATCTGGGAATGTGGGAGGGAAAGAGGAGTGAACTTACAGCTAAATTTATCCAGTAGTATGTTGGCTATATCTTCATGATTAGAGTATGTGATATTATTGGAAGGTGTGTCAGTTTGGCATTGCTTAGAAAAGGTACTATAGAGAAGGAGAATATTTTAGCCAATATTTTAAAGCATAGTGGGGGCAGGTGCAGCTCATCCTTGGCAAAACAATGTGGTTCATTGACCATATTCTCCCATGCTGACAAATACTGTATCCCCTTGGAATGACACCAGAAATTAAGCCAATTATTAAAATCAATCATCTTTTGTTCATAGATCATCCTTGGTGAAGGTAGAATGCTGCTCATCACAAAGCACACACCAGCCTGGAGCACATAGTCCAAGAGCTCTATAATGTTTCTCTTCATATAGTCTAGGGAGGTACATCTCATCCATTTCATTTACACTCACATGGACTATGATTAAGTCATGCTGCTACATGTGGTCTAATGACTTGAGTGCATGGGTGGTTTGGAAGATCATGGCCTCTGATAAACAACTGATCATGATTTTCTCCTCACTGAGTGGGACAATCCCAATAGAGTCTGCTATGACTGAAATATTGGGCAGTGTGTTTATTTGTCTGATGGACTTTGTAGCTGAGGCTCCAAAGTATGTGGCTGTATGTGTTATGTTGTGCTGGGTATTGTTTTGATAGAGTGCTTTTCGAGCTCCTGACGATTCGTTTTGCAGACCAAATGTATAGGAGATCTTTGGGGTTGCTTTTAAGTGCCTTAGCAAATGTTGGTCAATGTGCTGGGTCAGTATTATGTCTGGTGTTTGTAATCCTTATATCACTGACAACCTAAATGTTATTTTCACAACTTCTGTGTAGAAGTCTTATAAAGAAAGCAACAATAAAACACACAACATATAACACCAAGATAGGCTACAAAAGAAAAGTTGCTTAACATCTAAACAACATATATAAGCAAGTGTGCACTGGAACAGAAATAAACTAATAATGTATGTAGTCTTTGTAGTTTACTATCAGGTCTTGCTGTTTTGAAAGCAGCAACCACAATAATTGTTTTGACAAAACTAAAGAGACATTAATAGACTAAAAATTATACTGAATGTGATTTAATCAAACTGACATGTTATTGCTGTAGGTTTACCAGTAAAAATTGTGAAGCATAGAAAGCACAGTGTGAGTCAGAAAAGAAGAAAATAGCCAAGTTCCCTGTTGTTAGCCTTGACCACTGGTGTGCCTCTATGTTTAATAAAACTCTCCAAGACTGTAGCATTCAGCAGCCATGACTACAGCAATGACAAAAAGAGTGGCATCCAAGGATTTCACATATGTTAAGACCTCAGTCTCTTTGGGAACACTGGTATCCTGTTCATTAGTGGGGCCACAGGTATCATATTGTTCATTAGACCATTGATCTTCTGGGTATTTCCAGCAGTCCAAAGAGAAGTTATTAAAGAATGATTTATATTATTTAAAATGAAAATCTATATTTATTAAGTTATTTTAAGTCACAGTGATATAGCAGGTCTTTATTGATTGTAGCTTCAGAGCTTGCAAAATTCACAACTCATTCCACAAACATTTTGAAAACCTTAGTTACATTATCCATTCAGTTTGGTTTATGTAGGATAGAAAACTTCATTTTAGACTGAATAAAAGTTGATGCATATGGGAAAGAATCACCTTTTCTAGCCTTATCATTTAGATTGTTCTATAATTGTTCTATCAGTTTATCTTATGAAGCCCTAGGGATCATGTTAGATAATAAACTGAAATTTGAGATGCAGGTAAATAAAATATTAAAAAATACATATTCACTTATTAGGTCCCTATTAAGTATTGTCAGATCTAGGGATGAGGCTGCCATGATTCCAGTTTACTATATCGTTATTTGACCAATTATGGCATATGGAATATTGTTTTGTCTTTACTCTTCAACACATATTTGTAGACTTGAGATTATTCAGAGATTATTTTCTAGGAAGATAAGAAGAGCATCAGGCATCTATTATGAGAATAGACTGATCAGACAAAACCTAAGTTCATGCTAAACTTGTGTCTTCACTCCTTTATAGTCAACTTAGGGGTGACCATACTGGGATCTTTAAATGTTTCAATAATTTAGAATTATGTACTACTTTGGAGATCATTTTTATATATCATGAGATGGACAATAAATAATCCGTGTCTGGTGGTTAAAAAGATTAGACAACCCAGCTTGCTGCATAATTATATCCAGCACAGAGAGGGAAGAAGATGTAATTTATTGCCTTTAGACATTGAATTGATTGACTGTTTGGAAACCATTAACTTTAGAATAAATGAATGGTACAGGATTAATGTAATGAATACGACCTGAATGGAGTGAGGCCTTTAATGATCTCTGTTGAGTTCTATGGCCAGTTTTGACATTGAGCACTGAGTAAATGTTAAGTGTTACTCGTTTTACCAAGAGTTTACAGCGGCAGCAATGTTGCTACACTGATATACTAAGACTAAAGTGTTGCAATTAAGCAAATGTAAATCTAATGCTTGATATCTAAAAGGTAGTTAGAAGACATCCATGGTAAATACAGAGAATTATTATTCAGAGCTGATACATATTTAAATCCCAAGCATACATCAATTATCTTTTTATTTTAAGTAATCATATTTCAGAAATCCATCAGTGGTTCTCAGGCAAATGCTTGAAAAAACATTGATTTATCAATACATTAGCAGCCTCATAAACATGCTACAGATGGCTGTCAATCAAGAATGTAGTCATCATTTTGTCTTCATTCCATCTGTAATCTATAGGTATGCTTGAAACATGGCAAATGACCTGATGTGGTAAATATAATGGAGTACATGGGCTGTCCCATGACCAAGGTAACTGATTACTTTTTCTGCTCTGTGCTGTTAATGAACTCTTTTAGTCAAGTAAGTAAAAAACAAAGGCAAGGGCAGAAGAAAATTCCATTGTAAAATACAAGGAAACATTATCTAAGAATATCCTGAGGATGATGCGTGAATGTTTATTTGTATTGGTTCCACATATGGAATTTTATCAGAAATAGTGCAAGTCCATCAGGGTTAAAGACTAACACTACTGAAAAAAAATGTATATTTTGAAGGATTTACTTCACATGGCCGACATTTCAGAATGTCGAAGACCATATGGCCAAGACCATTTGATCGACATTCGAAATGTGGACCGTGGAATAAAAAAAAACAAACAAAAACTTACCTTCACGCTTCACGCTCCACCCCCCACACCCCCAGAACTTAAATATACCAACTCCAAGATTGCACTACAGTGCGTAAGATGGAAAGCTTTCCATTCCACACTATAAGCAGATGCCAGTTCCACATGGTCAACATTTCGAATGTCGATCATATGGTCTCGGCCATATGGTCTTCAACATTCTGAAATGTCGCCCATGTGAAGGGGACCCGTTTTGAAATATAACATGAATCAATATTCATTAGGACTGGTCAGAAATGTTACAAGCATGAAAAAGGCTGAAAAATGATGGCTCTACAAAGATGCTCTGTAGAAAAGTATCAATTCTGATAGGGCAATGTATATCGCTTTCAGTAAAAAAAGAGTAAAATGGCAACAGTTTCTTGAAATAATCATGTTTTTACTAAAGACATATTTTTAACACTTATTATTTAATATTAAGGATATTTCCAGAATAAAATACAGGGCTTCAGAACTTTAAAAAATGAGTTCTGCAAATGTCACACATTGAGGGCTTAAATTTAAAAAGAGAGAGAGAAATTTCCAACAAATAGTTTTGTAAATAAATGAACTCTTCTTAAAAATTGATGGATCTTTTGCATGACAATTGCATTAAACTGAAATGGTAAAAAGAAAAAGTGCAATAAAAAGAGAAAAAAATAATGGCATGGAAAACTCACTGAATAATGCAGAGAGGAGATTAAAAGTGGAAGAGAACTGATGTCAGTTTTTATTAAAGCAAAAGTTCTGGCTAATAACATGGAAGAACATGCATCTTCCTTCTTGCTTGTTCGAAACCAGTAAACTCGATGTGCTGAAGTTCAAAAGCAATCCATAATCTACAAATCTACCACAGGAAAACCAGCATCATGAGAAAAAAACTGTAGGCTATAAAACCGTTATTGCCACAGTTTCAAAAGGAAGTTAAGGACAGGAGTACAAACCACAAAACTGTTTCATTGCACAAGCATTTTCATCAGTGTGACTCTACCTCCATGCACTAGGGTATCTGATTTAAAGCTTACAATCAGCATTAAACTGACATAATATCCTGTTCAAGTTATACCAAATATTTAACTAAAAATATTGTATAAAACAAATTAGCAAAACATACATGACATATTCATTACAAACATAACAATTACAATTATAATTAACTTGATTCATTAATTGCTATAACATAAAAAAAAATCATCCCCATGGAATATCATACAAATTGCTCAATCTGCTGGCAAAACAACATTATTGTAGAAAAGGAGAATGTAAATATTAGAAATGTTTACTAAGCCCACGTCTAAACAAAGCCCCTAAAGAGTACAATCCATGATTGTTCTAAAGTCAGCAAATATTTATAGCAATCTTTTATATTTTCAATAGTAATAAATAAGAACTTTTATCCTTTATGTTCCAAAGAATGTTTATATTGCCCATTATTTTCCTATTACATCCTTTATCACTCAAATGTTGTAAAATTCTAGATTTTACCATACATGTGGCCTTACCCACATAAAATGCTGAACAGGAGCAAATGCCTAAATAAATGACCCTTCTACTTTTATATGCAATCAATGAATAAATACTAAAACATTTTGTTGCATTGCCAGAGTTAAATTGTTTCGTTTTTAACACAAACTTGCACAAAATGGAACAATTGCAACATGTCATAAAACCACTAGGTGCATTTTCATCTAAAGTAATAAACTTTGGTTAAATTTAACAATAAAGTAATATATTTTGGATGCATATAATTTTTATGGTGCTAAAATGTGTTACTGAATTCTACCTATTAAATGTTTCCTTGTATTTTTCTGAGGTTGAAGTAAAATAATGTAACATTTGGGTAAAAATATACAGCCGAGTAATCCAGCACTTGAGGCTAAGATTGCAAATATCTCTACTGCAACCATGTATTTGCCCTGTGTGCTCAGGTATGCAGGGATAAAGGACAGCCACACACTGACAAATACTAACATGCTAAAGGTAATGAATTTAGCTTCATTAAATGTATCGGGTACATTTCTTACCAAGAATGCAACAACAAAACACACAAGTGCTAACCCCCCAAGATATCCCAGCATGCAATAAAAGCATATTACATTGTGTTCATTGCACTCAATAATTATTTTGCCATTTGCATATTTTGAATTGTAATCTACAAAAGAAGGGCTGCTTAACATCCAAAGAACACATATGAGAAATTGTCCAGTGGAACAGAAACAGACCACTAACTTGGGCACTGTTGGCCCTAGTAGTTTTTGTAGTTTACTGTCAGGTCTTGCTGCTTTGAAAGCAATTACTACAATAATAGTTTTTGCCAAAACTAAAGAGACACTAGTGGAAAAAATTATACCAAATATGCTTTGACGAATTAGACACGTTATTGCAGTTGGTTTACCAATAAAAATTAAGGAGCACAGAAAGCACAGAATGAGTCCCAAAAGAATAAGATAGCTGAGTTCCCTGTTGTTAGCCTTGACTATCGGTGTATCTCTGTATTTAATAAAAATCCACAAGACTGAAGTACTGACGAGAGTCATGAACATTGCAATGACAGCAAGACTTGCACCCAAGGGTTCCTCATACATTAAGAACTCAATCACTTTGCGGATACATGCATCATGGTTTTCATTAGGCCATTCATCTTCTGGGCATTTCCAGCAGTCTAGAGAATCTATTACAGACATTATATAATTATTAATGTGATTTAAAATGAAAAACATATTCATGATGTTATTTAAAAAGCAGTGATATGTCATGTTATTATGTATTGCAGCTTCAGCTTTTGCAGAATTCATGACTGATTCTACAGATTTTTTGAAGATCTTAGTTACTTAATGAATTCAGTTCTATTGTTTAGGTAGAATAAAAAAATACATTTTAGACTGAGTAAATATTGCATATAACTCATTTTACGAAGTGTTCCCAGCAGAAGCAGCAGAAGTTGTTTTGTTACTGCATTGATATACTACAGACTAATATGGGTTGATCAACCAAATGTAAATTTAACACTTCATTTCTCAAAGGTAGTTGGAAGGCCTTCATGGTAAATAAGAAGCTACAGTGCAAAGAGCTGATGTGCATTTAAATCCCAAGCATACATCAATTATGTCTTTAGATGAATCACACTTCAGAAATTCCTCTGGAATTCTTAGGCAAATACTCAGGCAAAATATCAATTTACAAATCCATCAACAACTTCAGCAACATTCTACAGATGAACATCAGCACAGTCACTTCA
Source organism: Protopterus annectens (assembly GCF_019279795.1). Lineage (NCBI taxonomy): Eukaryota > Metazoa > Chordata > Ceratodontiformes > Protopteridae > Protopterus > Protopterus annectens. The sequence goes on along the minus strand of NC_056729.1, from coordinate 621,295,790 downwards.
ATACGAGAACTGTCCTTAAAAGTTATGAATTTCAAATTAAGGTAGACTTTTTATGTGAAAATTGTATTTAACAAGCCAACATGATAAATAGAAATAGTTCAACTGTAAGAGGCACAAATTAATAACATGGAAAACTCAGTAATTAACACTGAGGGGAGATTAAAGAGGAAGAGAATCTAAATGATTTTTTATTAAAACAAACTTTATACAGATAGCCATCGATCAAGAATGTACTCATCATTTTGTCTTCATTCTATCCGTAATCTACAGGTACAGACATCTACCATTCATGGACAAACCAATATACTTGGGGTGTGCTGGAACTCAAGATAATCCAAAATCCAACACAGAAAAGGCATACATACAACAGCTGCAAAAAAGCCAAGCACAGGAGCAAAAAACACAAACCTGTTTCAGTACTGTTGCATTTTCTTCAGTTTGGCTCTGCTTCGTTACATTTGTATATCTGATTTATAGCTTAAAATGGCCACAAAATTACATCATTTCCTTGTCCATTTATACCAAATGTTTAAATAACAATGTACTATAAATTGAATGTTGTAATGGAACACAACATATTTATTGCAACTATATCAATAAAAATATGCATAATCTGCTTTCAATTATCTTTATAATGTAAACAAAGTCTTCCCATGTGAAGTTTTGCAACTAGCGTCTCCTTCTAATGTTAAAACAATATTAATTGCAGAAAAGGAAAAGGCAAATATTAGAAATGTCCCTTAAGTTTGGGTCTAAATAAAGGCTTTTGAAGGACAAAACAATTATTCTAAAGTCAACAAATACTCATGGTAATATTTTAATTGTCATTTTTGTGTTTTTTCTTTATCAAGTCCAATAAGAAAATAACTTTGCCACTTTATCTTCCAAAGAATATTTATCCTAGTGCATTATTCTCCCTCTTGCATCTCCGTGTCACTGAAATGCTTTGAAATTCTAGATTTTAACATAAGTTTGGTTTTATCCACATAAAAGGCTGAACATGCATAAAGGCCTATATACATACCGCTTCATTTTGTATGCACTCAAGAAATACATTATAAAATATTTTGTTGCATTATCAGAGGTAATGCTTTTAGTCTTTACTGCAAACTTGCATTAGGAACAATTATCTCATGAAGAAGAATCACTAGGTATATTTTCATCTAAAGTAATCAACATTGCTTCCCTGACTCTTCTAATGGTGCCCCAAATACTGTTCAGTATTCATTAAACTTCTAAAAGTAAAATTACAAGCCACATATAGTTCTTCAGAGAGAGATGGTTATCTGCCTTCATAATATGACACTACTTTCCTACGATGTTTGAATAATACATGTATTGGTTCTGTAAGTGGTAATGAATGCTCACATGTATAAATCAAACATGCCCTGATCATGATAAGTAATTGTTCCCTGTTTGATTTTTCAGCTGTTACTCTAGCCTTAATAACACCACTCTTCTTATACCCCCTCAACAAAAATGTTCAATTTAATTCACCAGAGCATTTCCTAAAATCAAGGTTAGTAGAAGAAATTCCTTATATTCTTTGGAATTGGCACTTAGAAATATTTCCGACAATGAGGCCCAGATGACTGCTGTCTTCCTTTAAAAAACTATATTTTTGAAAAAAAAGGCCTGTTATGTAATGCAGTGCCCAGTGTATCACATTAACCTCTGCCTTATTTGAATATCCAAAAAATAAATTTCATTGGGATGTAAATCAGTCATGAATTGTATGTCTTATTTATTTTCATTCAAGTATTTAACAAACTGAAACAGCTCTTCTTTTTCAAATGTAAAAGTGAGGGGGTAATTTATTTAGCCCATTGCTCCTATTCAGCATTGCTGGAAGAAAGTGGGTATAGCATTAATCATAGGAATAGAGACTTCTAGGCTGTTGTTAGTTTTGTATTTGAGTAGGGAGTTCATTGTTTGGATAAAATTGGAATTAAGGAATTGAGTTAGTTTGATATACTTCCATTATAGTGGGGTTAGTTGGTATAAGATGAATTGTTCCACTAAGGTTTAGTACATTATTTATTATGGTTCATAATAATTTAGGATGTTGTTATTGTTGAATGTTTTGTAGTTTGGTATAGAATGAATTTTGTCAAATTTAATGTGATATTTGACTTATTTTTAGTTGTCTTAGTTGTAAGTTAGAAGGCATTTTATTTTATTTTATTTTATAATCATTAGTTTTTTGTGCAGCAGGTAAGAGTGATAAAGGATAATGAGGGAAACGTGCTCACAAGCGAGGAGAGTGTGTTGAGCAGATGGAAAGAGTACTTTGAGGGGTTGATGAATGAAGAGAATGAGAGGGAGAGAAGGTTGGATGATGCGCAGATAGTGAATCATGAAGTGCAGTGGATTAGCAAGGAGGAAGTAAGGATAGCTATGAAGAGGAAGAAGAATGGAAAGGCTGTTGGTCCAGATGACATACTTGTGAAAGCATGGAGGTGTTTAGGTGAAATGGCAGTGGAGTTTTTAACTAGATTGTTTAATGAAATCTTGGAAAGTGAGAAGATACCTGAGGAATGGAGAAAAGGTGTTTTGGTACCAATTTTTAAGAATAAGGGTGATGTGCAGAGCTGTAGTAACTACAGAGGGATTAAATTGATCAGTCACAGCATGAAGTTATGGGAAAGAGTAGTGGAAGCTAGGTTAAGAAGGGAGGTGATGATTACTGATCAGCAGTATGGTTACATGCCAGGAAAGAGCACTACAGATGCAATGTTTGCTCTGAGAGTGTTGATGGAGAAGTACAGGGAAGGTCAGAAGGAGTTGCATTGTGTCTTTGTGGATTTAGAGAAAGCATATGACAGGGTGCCTAGAGAGGAGTTGTGGTATTGTATGAGGAAGTCAGGAGTGTCAGAGAAGTATGTAAGAGTGGTACAGGATATGTACAGGGGTAGTGTGACAGTGGTGAGGTCTGCAGTGGGAGTGACAAATGCATTTAAGGTGGAGGTGGAATTACATCAAGGATCAGCTCTGAGCCCTTTCTTATTTGCAATGGTGCTGGACAGGTTGACAGACGAGATCAGACAGGAGTCCCCGTGGACTATGATGTTTGCAGATGACATTGTGATCTGTAGTGAGAGTAGGGAAAAGGTGGAAGAGACCCTAGAGAGGTGGAGATATGCTCTAGAGAGAAGAGGAATGAAGGTCAGCAGGACTACGACAGAATATATGTGTGTGAATGAGAGGGAGGATAGAGGAATGGTGAGGATGCAGGGAGTAGAGGTGGCGAAGGTGGATGAGTTTAAGTACTTGGGATCAACAGCTCAGAGTAATGGTGAGTGTGGAAGAGAGGTGAAGAAGACAGTACAGGTAGGGTGGAGAAGAGTGTCAGGAGTGATTTGTGACAGACGAGTACCAGTAAGAGTGAAAGGGAAGGTATACAAGAGGGTAGTGAGACCAACTATGTTATATAGGTTGGAGACAGTGGCACTGACAAAAAGGCAGGAGTCAGAGCTTGATGTGGCAGAGTTGAAGATGTTAAGATTTGCACTGGTTGTGACGAGGATGGACAGGATTAGGAATAAGTATATTAGGGGGTCAGCCCAGGTTGGAAGGTTTGGAGACAAAGCCAGAGAGGCAAGATTACGTTGGTTTGGACATGTGCTGAAGAGGGATGCAGAGTATATTGGGAAAAAGATGCTAAGGATGAAGCTGCCAGGTAACAGGAAAAGAGGAAGGCCTAAGATAAGGCTTATGGATGTGGTGAGAGAGGACATGCAGGTGGTTGGTGTGACAGAGCAAGATGCAGAGGACAGAAAGAAATGGAAACAGTTGATCTGCTGTGGCGACCCCTAACAGGAGCAGCTGAAAGAAGAAGAAGATAATCATTAGTTTTTTCCAAGTTGTGTCTCTTGCTTTCATAAATTGACTGGTATTTCTGGTCGGCCATGGAGCAGGATAGGCTTTAACTATTTTTGTTCTGATGGGGGAAAACTTTGTTTAATATATTTAGGAAAAGTGCAGTTGTGTAAGTAAGCTTACCATAACAGTAGATAATTGAATACTCACTGCTACAGTGGCCTTAACTACATGGATTATATCCTACTAAGGAACTAACAGCCAGCCAGCTTGCAAAGCTTCAGGGCACCTTCCACATGCCAAAACCATCAGTCAACTTGAAGTTAACTGACTAAAAAGATAGCTCTGAGTGCCAAGCCCTGCAGAGCTTTCACACCAACAGAAAGAAGGAGGCTGAGCCCTGAGAGGACAATGCTAGGAACAACAAAAAATAAGAATTTATACCCTGACATACACAACACACCAAAGAAAATGGGAGATGGAGGGAGTGAGTGGCCACTGTAATAGCTATCATTCAAACACCTTCTGTTATGATAAGTTTACTTACACAGCTGTACTATGTTCATCATAATGATCACTGTTGCAGTAGCCTTAGCTATATGGGTAGATTACCTTAGCTTCCTGCATTTGGAATGTAGAAGGAGAAGAGGCCAAATGCCCCAATGCTCCTAGCAAGGCCTGACCTAGACCTAGAGAATGAATCAAACTTATAGTGCTTTGTAAAAGTATGTACAGAAGACCAAGTTGCTGATTCTATATACTTTTATAATCCAACCCTTTCCAAAAAGCCATAGATGAAGCCAAGACCCTGTCCTTTACCTTGCCCAGAATAGTTTTTGTGGTAAGTATAGAAAAAAGGAAATATCCTTAGACAACAATTTGTAAATTGTCTCTTTGGACACGGGTTTTCTCTTCTTCTTACCTTCACAAGAAATGAGCAATTGATCTGAAAATCTGAAAAATTTAGATCTGTCAAGATAATACTGAGTTGTCTGTTGACATCCAAGGTATGGATTAGCTTTTCTCTTAAAACTTTAGGTTCAGGAAAGAAAACAGGTAGATGGATAGTTTTGGTTTAAAGTAAACTTGGATACCACTTTAGGCATAAAAGAAGGACTAGTTCTCAAAGAAATCTTGTCTCTGTGGAAAATAAGATAGGGCTAACTGTATGACCTTGCGACTTGGATACCCTTCTTGTAGAGGTCTGGGAAAACACAATGTTAAGGAGGATCCATGGGCATCTATGTTGAAATGGCTGATAAATGAACACTGATGAAGGAGTAAGAAAGGCCATAGGATAATAACTCACACAAATATTGTAAAACCAGAGAACAACTTGCTCTGAATGGGTGCTGGTTATGATATTGGTACTAGAAAATCTCTTCCATTTGTTAATACATGATGTTCTGGTTGAAGGCTTTCTTGCTTCCATTAGTACCTGCTGCATGTCCTCAATAAAAAGGTGCCTAAAGGAAATTAAGACCCTATCTTCCAGATAGGCATATGGAGTTGATTGGGTTCAGGGTGTATCAGACACCCCTGATCTTGTGTGAACAGATAGATTCTGTGAGGAAGCTTGTGGCAATTTTCCCTAGCCATTTACAAAAGAATGGAGAACCACAGTTACCTGGGAGAGAAGGGAGTCACCACAATGATCTCTGGGGATTCTTTCTGAAACTTCAAAAATATGTCAGATATCAGTGGAAAGGGTGGAAAACATACAGGGACATTCTTGTCCAAGGAAAAGAAAATGAATCTGTTATCCAGTCATTCTTACATGGAGTTCTGGAGTAGAAGCTTGCCAGCTGATTGTTCAGAGAAGAGGCAAATAAGTTTACTTGAAGAACTCTCCACAGATGGATCAAATCTTGGAAAACCCCATGATATAGTTTCCATTTGTGAGGGTCTGACCTTGTCCTGTTCAGCTTGTCTGTTGTTTTTAGAACCCCTGGCCATTTTTTCTTAAACATCCACTTAACTTGCCTTTTATTGAGATTGTTCATTTTTTTTTTCCAAAACTGGATGAGAGATTAAAGAATCCCTCAGAAAATTTGGAAAAGAAGAGCTGAAAAATCTTGGAGATTCCAATATTCAACTTACTCTTCATTATACCTTTTAATCACCTCTCTAACTGAGGGCCAAACATTGAATTTCTATCCAAAGGAGAATCTAGAATCTCATTTTAACATCATTTGGGAGGTTTTAAGAATGCAGCCAGGAAAACCTCTTCAAAACAGTACAGGTGGCCATAGTCCTGGAAGAAATATCAACTAAGTCATACACACACTGTAAACTGCTGCATGTCGAAGGGAACCTGCTGTTGCCAGGGATCATGCCACCATCAGTGAAGAGCCTGCGATGGAACAACCACTCTCGACCATAGACGAATTTCTGGTGAACCTAGGTACACCCAAGAACTCCCAGGCATCCATCACACCATACATTGTGGAGGTAGGTGCCACAGTGTCCACAGCAGAGGAGCGTCCAGTTAAGCTTACTGTGTTCACCAGTGTAATACTGTATCAGTCATTGTTGCAGGCTGTACATACCAGTACATGGGTGCCAGGTCTATCTGCATTGGGTGGGGGGGGGGGGTTTACTCTCGGTTTTGCACACATAATCAGAATGTCAGCAATATAGCCATTACCATAGTAGCTACTGTACATGTGGATATATGCACATATTACCAGCAACACAAAGAAAGACAGCTACCAATGCAAGTACACCCTTAAATCATAAAATAGTCCAGTCAGAATAAAATGGTGTAAGCAGGGCACAATCCAGGATAGAGCAATAAACAGCAATACGTTGCAGTTAAAAACCAGGTTTAATAAAAAGTTAGCACTTTCACAACAGAACTTGTTGCTTCATCAGACTTAAAACATACAATGAAAAAGAGCACACTATATAATAACCAAAATAATTAAGGACTCCACCCTTAAACCAATTGCATGGCAACCAGTATACAGCAGTTTAAACATACAATGAAAATGAGCACATTATATAACAGCCATAATAACTAAGGACTCCACCCTTCAACCAATCCCCATGGTAACCAGTATATAGCAGCTTAAACATAGCAGCTAAGAAAATGTCGAAGGACATATCCGAAATGAATATAAATTATAAACTATAAACACTATCTGACCCTTCTTAATTTCAAAAAAGGAGCCCAGGGGGACATGATCACTTAGTCTCTTACCAGAATCTGCACATCCCCTGAAAATACATTTAGCTTCTGTGACTTCTGTATAGTTCCTAACATTACCCTTACATTTGTTCTCCCTAATTAAATCTACTACCATCAATTTAAAGTGATGTCCACTTCCCTCCTCTTGAACATGTTTGGCAAGGGCATTGTTTGGAGCACAAATTCTGATATCATATAAGTGCTCTCTTATCCTAAATTTCAAATGTCTATCAGTTTTACCAACATAAAACACACTACATACCTGACTCTCAGCCAGGTAGACCACATGACAGGTATGACAATTGGCATCAACCCCAAATTCATATCTTTGTCCAGGATGTATAAAAACAGAAGATTCCATAATAAAAAAAAACAATAATTAAAAGACTGATATGGTTGGGCGCCCTTACCCTGTCGCTGTGCAGATAACTCTACTGTGTGGGGATAGTATAACATTCTTTTTATAGAGTTCTTGTTCTTATAAGAGAACCTTGGTCGATCACCCTCTAACCTCTGGGATCATAATCAATACAGACCAGTGCTTTTGTATAATATCAGAAATGTCAGAGAATTACTAGTATGAAACATGGGGATATTCAATGTATTAATTCTATCACTTGAACAACTCACATTCCCCTTTTCAGAGAAGTAAGATCTCCCTTCATCTCCTCTCATAGTAGCAACTTCTCTTAAGCAAGTATGTACCTCACTTTCTTCATACCCTCTGTCAATAAACTTCTTAGCCAGAGTCTCTAACTCCTCAGAAAAGGCAGTGTCATCCACAAACATTGGATGCCCTTAGGCCTTGCCCTTTCACTATATTACAGAATACATGGTGACAATGCATACTTCATCTATGTAAGAAGGAATTCCTATGGCACTGTTTCCTATATATCCCCAAACCAAGACCTCTGCAAGGACGGCAGGTGCTCAGGCTCAAAAAGCAAAATGTAAAAAGACAGTCTCAGTGATAAACTATTGACACATGGTGGCAATACAGCAGGACAGAATGGCATAGCAGCACTGCAGAAATATGATGTCAGCAAGGTATGGCAGTATACATGCATGGCTCCCTAGGAGCATATGTCTATCAGGGACAATGGGGGCTGTCAGCATAATCATGCATTCATACACTGTGATATGGTCTACCCTAAATATGTGTCACTTGGGTTTTCTGAACTTAAAAATCTAGAAGGTGTGGTGATGGAGTTTACACATCTGCAAATAACCTGTGTCCAGGTCAGACAGTTGGAAGACATCAGTTATGACTATGTAGATGAGGGCAATTTAGGGCCATCAGCTAGTTACAGGGCCATAAAATGCATAACTGCTGCATAAGGATAGCCCATTAGGGCATGACTGTAGTGCTAAAAAAGGTTATATTTATACACACACAGAGTTGGCTACTGTGAGATTAGAACCCCTACCTATTTACTACTATACACTACAGCTTGCAGTACTTATTGCATGCACCACATAGTCTACCTGATATTACACTGGCAGCCAGCGCTCTTAAGGTGAATGACCAAGAACACTGCATCAATGGCCCCAGACACTATTTCAGGATGCCTTCTAAATACCATGGAACATGACCTATCAGGGCCTCTGGAATTACTATTTAACTGTAGCCTCCAAACAGGCTTCAAGCCTCATGAATGGAGAAAGGCAACAGTCATCCCTCTGCACAAAGGTGGGCCATCTACAGACCCTGGAAAATACAGACCCAAAGTCTCACTAGTCTTCTACTTAAAGCCATGGAAAGAGTTATCATGGAGATGATAAAAAGAGATGTAATAAACCTCCAGACACTCGACCCAGCCCAGTTTGGTTTTGTCAAGGGGAGATCATGCTTACTCAACCTGGTGGAATTCTTTGAGAAGGTCACCAAAGCAATGGATGAGGGCAAAATCATTCACACTGCCTACCTTGACCTGGCCAAGGCATTTGACGCAATACCCCACTCAAACATTGCTGACAAACTAAAGAGGTTAGGTACAAACCCGTATGTCACCCGGTGGATAGCCAGATTTCTCACAGACAGTACCCAGGTAGTTAGAACTGGGGAATCCACCTGTACAGTTAGGCCAGTCACTAGTGGAGTCTCTCAGGCATCAGTCCTTGGACCGCTCCTTTTTGGAATTTACTTCTTAGAAGTCAAAGACAATGTCAGTGGTCTCTGGCTGACTAAATTTCCACATGACTGCACATTAGGAGCTGTCATCGAACCTCACACTTACACAAATGTTCTCCAGGAGGGGCTGACACAGACAAACAGCTGGTGTCAAAATCATGGAATAAAACTAAATGCCAAGAAATGCATAATAGTATCCTTTTGGAAGTCATCCATCCCTGGTAACTATTATATTGACAACACACCCCTTAGCGTTGACCCAATAGTCAGGGACGTAGGGACACACATAGATAGTAATCCAGCCTTTGATCATCATATATCTACAGTGGTGAGGAAATCATTCTCTGTTGTGCAACTTATAAACAAAGGTATGGTATCTAAGTCCAAAGAAGTCATTGCTCCACTATATTCTGTATTCACCAGATCTATCATTGAGTACAATGCCCCCTTTGGTATGTACCTAACTAGGCATATCCAACAACTGTAATGTCCACAGAGGTTCCTCACTAAAAGAAGAGAGGGTGTAATATGTCCTATGCAGACTGCCTCAAGGTCCTATCCCTGTATTCTGTCTTCTACATGCTTTTGAGGGAAGATCTATGACTGGCATACAGAGCATATTCAGACCCCACTCTGATGGACCTCCTGCATATCCACAGAACAAACAGAACCAAAATTACCCATTCTAAAGACTTAAACCTAACCTGTGATATAAATAGGACCTGCTGGAGAGATAGGTATGTATCCCAGAGACTACCCCATAATGGAACAGGCTCCCCATCCATGTGAAGCAGAGTTCCTCCCTAATCTAATTCAAGTGGAACGTGGATGACTGGATGGGAAACCAGAAATTCATCACTGGTTTGGCACCTATGTCTCTGATGCAAACAGGTAACCTGTAAATGGATCATCTCCTAGGACCTTGCTTACACTTATCAAGGGTATCAGAACTTGTCAGAGATTTAGGATGCATGACTAAGCTTAAAAATGACCTTGCAGTTGTTAGCCTAGTAAACATCTATGAACCTATGAACATCACAAACATTGTAGAGGAGGGCAATTCAGAGGTCAGGAGCTAGTGCATAAAATGCTTAACTATTGCATGTGGATAGCCCATATGGGCATGTCTGTAGTGCTGTAAATGGATATATTTACACTCACACAGAGTTGGATGAAGGGAGATTAGAACGCTGACTGATCTACTATTACACACTATAGCTTTCAGTACTTATCGCATGCACCACACGTTACATCTGTTGCATATGTGATTGCAGGCACAGTGCTTGTGGAGTATGCAAAGCAGCTTTGTGTTAGACATGTGTGGCCTGCAGAGTGATATTGTTTAGTACTGTTATTGTTAACATCCCTGCTGTGTGTACAGTCACCAGTATGGCCATATGTGGCTGGTTGCAGTTAGATAGGCAAACATGTGGCCAGGGACAATATGACCTGTCCAAGGCATCCACTGAAACCATTAGACATTACACTACCTGCTAACCTGTGTCTGTCTGCATGGTGACATTCTGCAGGCACAGGAGTCAGTGGGTAAGTGGAGTATGAACTTTTGTGGCCTTGGTCTGGTTCCTTTAGACAACTTTTGTAATGTGTGAGTGCAGATAACCTCAGCATTCCTAGGGTATGTGGGGACATTTATACACCCCCCCCACACACACACATGCACACACACACACACACACACACACACACACACACACACACACACACACACATATATATATATGTGTGTGTGTGTGTGTGTGTGTGTGTGTGTGTGTGTGTGTGTATGCATATATTGGCTAAGTTTCTGGTGTCATTCTAAGGGGTTCCAGTATCTGTCTGCCTGGGTTGACATGATTGACAGACCTCGATGCTTTGCCAGAGATGGCCTGGGCTTCCAGATACTGGCCAAGGCTCTTGCCACCCCTATAGTGCCTTTTTTAGGTGGTGTTCCAAAGACCAAATTACCACCATAACACCTACAAATAAATGCAATCTGAAGGTTATGCTGCTCAACGCTAGAAGACTAAATCACAAAATGCACTGGCTCAAAGCACTCCTTAAAATGGAGAACATTGACATTTGTGCTGTAACATAGACCTGGTTCAAAGCAGCAGAAAGCACCCCTGCACTACCAGGCTATAACTCATTACACACCTTACGGCCCCAGAACTTGGGCCAAAGATCCAAAGGCAGTGGTGTTTCCATGTTCATAAATGATGCACACACCTCCAGACTGGTAGCCCAACAAAACACATCATGGATACTTCAGGTGCAGCTAACAATGGGTAAGACAGTGATTCAGGTCATAGCCTTTATATGTCCCCAACCATGTCCCAAGACTCACACTCCACATTCCTAAGCACCCTGGAGAATATTAGGGTCCAACCTAACACTCTCATACTGAGCAACTTCAACTACCCCTTCAATAACTGGAAAACTACTCATGTACCAATACACTTACCTAACATTTCCTGAAATTCACAAATTCCAATGCCATAGACCAGCTCATTCTTACCCCCACTAGAGGTAGCAACATCCTTGACCTGGTCATTACTAACATGGGCAACCATTGCTCTACACCAATAGTCAACTCCTCCCTGGTTAGATCTGACCACAAACTAATCACCTTGGAAATCTAAATCCCTCCCACCCACCCCGCCCACAAAGGTAACCACCATGAAAAACTTCTACAAAGCTATGTTTGGGCTCCTAAAAAATAGAGGTGGCTAACTTTACAGCACCCATACAAATGGAGAATTGTTGCATGACCGCCGAGTAATACACCGATGCACTGTACGAAAACATACACAAATGCATGGATCAAGCCATACCCAATAGAATCAAGAGGCTCTCCTTCAAATAAAAGGAAGCCAATCTGGTGGTCCCCTACCATAAACAAAATTTTCAACAGAAGGAGGAAACTGATGTGGAATAACGTGAAGTCCCAAGACTGAAAAACTCACTTATCAGCCTCAACAAAAAGTTGAGATCTCTCATCAAATCCTCTAAAGCTATCTATGAAAACAGAATTGCAGCAGATAGTAAAGACAACCACAAGGCCTTATATAGTTATGTAAAGAATCTCCACAGCAATACCCAGATTTACTCTGAGCTACTGCACAATGGTACTTCCTATACCGAGCCAACATATATTGCCAATATACTAGCCGACAGATTCGGTGCCAACTTTACCCCTCTCTCCCCAAAGGACTAATCACAATACCAGTAGATTGCCAGGCACTCAGAAGTACTGCTGCAAAGGTTAAAACAGCACTGTTCAAGGCTAAGAATACAGCTTCTATGAGACCTGACAATATCTCTGGCTGTGTTCTATATGAACTACAGAGTGAACTAGCACCTCATCTGTGTGCTCTGTTCAATTATAGCCTCAGCTCAGGCTTTGTCCCTACCGAATAGTGCACTGCTACAGTCATCCCTCTCCACAAAGGAGAGCAACTATAGACCCTTTGAACTATTGCCCCATTAGCCTGACAAATATGATATCCAAAGCTATGGAATGCATCATCATGGACCTAATAGACAAGAATATAGGGAATCTCCAAACTCTGGATCCCACACAGTTTGGTTTTGTGAAGGGTAAATCATGCCTGCTCAAAAAGGAGGACTTCTTTGAGCCATTCACCAGAGCTGTAGATGAAGACAAGGTGGTTCATACAGCATACCTTGAGCTGGCCAAGGCCTTTGATACCATTCCTCATTCAGGAATCATAAAAAAACTCACTGAGCTAGGCATTAACACCTATATCACTAGGTGGGTTGCAAACTGGCTCACAGATAGAACCCACAGTGTGAAAGTAGCTGACTTCAAGTCAGACTGCTGACCAGTCATGAGTGGAGTCCCACAGGGTTTGGTCCTGTGTCCTCTCTACTTCTCTGGAGTCCAGGCCAACACGTAGGGACTCTGGCTGACAAAGCTCACAGACGACTATAAGTTGGGATCTATTATTAACTCCTCAAGTGATGTTGACAACCTACGGAAAGGTCTCATGGAGACCAAGAACTGGTGTCAGAACCATGGACTTAAGCTCAATGCCAAAAACAGTATCGTCATCCCCATTGGGATAAACCTGGTTCCCATGAATTACCACATTGATGGTAGTCCACTGCACACAGAAGGCATTATAAGAGTTCTGGAAACACAGGTTGACAGCAACCTCTCTTTTGTCCAACACATTGCCATTGTGTTCAGAAAGTCCTTCTATGTGGCACATCTCATTAGTAAGGGTTTTGCATTCAGGAAAAAAGAGGTCAATGTCTCCCTCTACTCTTCCCTCATTAGACCAATCACTGAGTACAATGCCTCAATTGGCACTGACCTCAGCATCTAGCACATACAGATGAGGCAGAGCTGCAGCAGCCTGCAGTATTCCTTCAGTTAAAAATCCCATGTCTGGACTCCACTGGTGCAGAGTATAGGGGTGAAATCAGATTATAGGGTGTATTCAACCTTTATAGTACTCTGCTGTAGGTGCAGCCTGTGTGATTGGCTACCTGTGATGCATTCCATCTTCCAAGTACATCATTAAGGGCTGTTAATGGCCCCAGTCTAAGTGAAACAGGAGTCATCAGTAAATAATATATCATTGGCTTTTTCAGTCACTGTATTTTTGACAACCTTCCTCGCTGAGCACTGAGGTGCGCTGCACAAGCACATGTTGCAAAGCTAAACAATGCTCAGCAGTTAGTGCATACACCCCCCATGAAAGGTCATGCTCAGTAAGGTGGAGCACCTTGCAAACACATGCAAAAATGATGAAACATGTGCCTGTGAGTAAACAAAGGTTAGCAGACACTGTATACACCGCCCTGCTTCACACAACACTGCACAATGCAAACAAGTGCCACTGATCTCCAGTGAGCATACAAGTCCTCAGATACACCCCCTTTGATGTCAGCTACCTCTTCTCTGGACACCGACATGGTTCAGTGCCTACACAGATGGGATCTGTGGACACAGATACCCATTTGAGCTATTCAGTAACCCCAGCTCATTTGCATAGAGTTCTGTTCACACAGCCTGGAAACTACACAGTTCCAGGCCCTCCCTCATTAGTAACAGCACTGTTTCACCATTATAGATACACCATGCAGGGTCCTATAATACATTACTGTCACATGCTAATAAATCTTCATTTTTACACTTTCTAATTTTTTTTTATAACATTTTTGCGCACTGCAGCGTACCAAGCAAACAAACCCAGATTATTAAAAAATATAAAAAAAATTTTAAATTATTTTCCATATGGTTTTGGACACACAATGGATAGCTTTGCACATACCTGTGTCTGCTATGCTATTTCTGCCCATCTAACTGCACTTTTACAGCCCCAGTTGTCTGTTGTACATCCTGTACATGGAATTTTTCCATGTATACTACGGACATCAATATGGGGTCTGTAAGATGGCCTATCTGCTTGCTGGATCACTCTACTTCCCCTATTTGCATACATTTCACCTACTTATGAGGTGATTTGCATGCCATGGATACTTCCGTGTTGGTGCTCACATGTGCACCGCAGCTCAGTTTACTGGATTGCACACCAGCTTACTTTCATGTAAGCAGTATACCATGATGCCTACACAGAAAGAAAATGTCCATGTAGGCTTTATTAAATTCCTCCCTAAGTCTATTAATTAGTTTGATAAAGCATCAGGTTTAATGTTTAATCCTATTAAAACAGAAACTTATTAATAAAAACATTAATAATTATTTAAGAAACTATAAAAATTTTCTGGGACAATTCACAAATTAATTATCTTGGAATTATAAATAAATCTACTGAAAAAGCTTCAATGGCAGTAAATTATGATAATTTAATAGACACTGTTACTAAAATATTTTTCTTACAATGGAAGATAGACTTACTTTAATAAAATGGTAATCCTATCAAAAATGCTTTCTTATCTACAATAATTAACTATTCTACCTCTTAAAAAAATCTTTAAGAAATTAAATTCTACTCTTCTTAATTTTATCTGGTTCCCCAATAAACTATGAATATCCTTTGACTGGCATGTTAAAGTTGGCAAGAAGGTAGATTAAGTTTTCCAAATGTTGAATTATATGTCAAATTTATAATTCTCAATTTAATATCTCTGTGGTTAAATTCCTCTTACCAATCCACTTGGAAATTCATTCATGAAAGATTAATAAATAATAACAGCTATGCTGTAGAATCTTTCATTAAATTTGGAATTAATAAATTTTACAGGATATTATGTTTAAATAAAAAGAAAAAATACTATTCCTCTCCCTTTATTGATTATATCCTTATCAACCTTAAAAGAATCATGAATTCTAATTATATAATTAAAGATGTATTGTTTTTATTGTTCCCTATATCAAATACTGTGGGTTGTTTGGGAACTTTTAATATAAACAAAATGCTAGACCTTATAGATGCAAATATAATCTTTTGGTATCAGTTCTTAATTGGAAATAAATCACATAATACAGATTATCTTCTTGTAAAACATTGTTTAGAAAATAATGATTGGATGATTATACAATCTTGTAAAAATATGTTAGTGATAAAATCAAAATCTCAATGGATTTTCAATCAAATCATATTCCAAAGATACTTTATTTTTTTTCAGAATCAATAAAATAATAAATCATCTACATCAATAATTTATAAAATAATAAGAAAAGAGTTTGGTTCCAAATATTCATTATTTTGGAATTACTCAACTAAGATTGAGAAAGCTTTTTCTGATAAATGTAGATGCTTGATTCTTAAATCTGTGGAAAATCTACTTCTTCTCTTTACTGGAAAATATATGAGTGAAGATTTCTTCACAGACCTTTTTTAACTTCAATTAAAGTGGTTTTAATATATAACTATAGGAAATTAATTGTTGGAGGTGTAACCAAGTATCTAATGTAAATTAGTGTCATATGATATTGGACTGTAAAATAGTAACTCCTTTTGGGTTGAATTTAGATATTTGCTCAAATTTTATGCACAGATAATTGTATCATTTCTAACTCTTTGATCTTATTTAATGTACCAGTTCCGGATTCGCTTCCTAGGGTGCAGGTGCATCTCCTTTGATTCATTTTAGTTATAGCTAGAAAAATAGCCACAAAGAATTGAAAATGTAAAACTACTCTTTCTTTCACTGAATTCATTAATTTAGTAAAACATGTCCGTAAAACAAAATAGTCAACTGCCAAAGTGAGAACTTCAAATATTACTCCCCAGTTCAGATTTTGGTCAAACATAAGTGATTCACTTAATAAATTTTAATGACTTTGTTTCTATGTTTGAGTTTGTAATGGACATCTTACCTGATAAATTTTAATAATTTAGTTTCTATGTTTGATTTTGTTATGGACATCTGTAAATAGTCATGTTTTTATTCTATGTATCTTTAAATAATTTGTACAGTCTTTGTTTTCAAATTAATAAATAGTTGTTTTAAAAAGAAACTGAGCTCTTCTCTGAGTCTGAATCAGAAATCCAAGGAGAAAACCATATATCTGTCCCATCTTCCTATCCAGATTCAGAATCTTGAATTTCTTCATGAAAAGAAGTATCCTTTGTTTTTTACCAGAAACTAGTTTACAAGAATGCTCAATAGCCTGAATTAAACACTCAGCCAGATCATGTAAACTACATGTTTAGTTTTCTGTTTCTTCTTGACAGGAAAAATGGGAACAACAGGATTATTAATGGCAGCAGCAACTTTCACAAGAATGGGTACTACATTTTGACAAAACAGGGAAGTCTTCCCTGTTCCCTTTCTCAGGACCAAAAAGAGAGGGATTCAGGGTAAAGCATGAGTAATCTGAGGTACAATTAATGGCCACAGCAGAGTCACCCACTTGTAGCTGAGGTAAATTGCTGGCCTACTGAGGTAGCAAAGGTTGTTTTCATAGTTTTTTTTTCCTTTTGCAGCTGGAAGAAGGACTGACTATGGGACCAACAGTTTATTCTCTGGTCAAGGTGACAATGGTGCCTCTTTCTCAGGGAAAATGAGCAACAAAGGCCAGTAAAATTTAAAGTTTTTAAAATTCACTTTTTTCACAAAAAATACAGTAAAAATTACTATAAAACAATTAGCCAGAATCAAAAAGTAAACTAAACCCAATTGCTCTGCAGATTTAAATACTTTAAATAATTTTTAAAATGACAAGGGAAAAGTGTTCTCATTTTAAAGTACAATACAGTCTTGTGACAATCTGTTAAAACACAAGCTTCTAGCTTTACAATAACTTTCTTAAACAGGATACCGTTATTGAATAAAACATGTTTTTTTTTAATGAAAGCTTTTTTCCCCAAAGGGAGACAACCTGTTCAGTAATGGAACAGCACATGCTGGCCATTGATCTTGAAACCCTCAGATGTGTGTACTCTTAAGTGGCAGGAAAGCTCTGAAGGGCTTGGAGCCTAAACCTGTCTTTTTAGTCAGCTTAGCTTGAGCTGACTGATGATTTAGGTAGATGAAAGGTGTGCTGAAGCCTTGAAAGCTGTCTGTCTTTTATATGCTTGGCATGGTATAACCCATATAGCTAAGGCTACTGTAGCAGTGATCAGTATAATGAACATGTATTGTTAAATTTTGAGATAGCATAATTTTAGAAAGTTCTGGTTAAGTAGGTTGACAGGTGATCACTTAAGGTGTTAGGCAGTGTTCCAAATGATGTGTATTTTTGGTGGGATGTAAAAATCTTGCCTAGGGTAGATTTCTCTTGTAGCATTTTAGTATTGATAAGCTCAGTGAAGCTGTATAAGGGAATACTGTTTGATGGATTTCCAGAAGCTATTTTCAGATAGTCTATATATTAATGTCACTTTGAATTATTGTTTCTTGCATATGAATGGATAACCAATAGATAAAAGTTTTCTAACACAGAGATGTTATTACTTGGTAGTATGTAAATAGATACAATAGGCTCTTTTTATGGCTATTTAGTTTCAGGGAAGTTATAATTACCTCTGTATTACAGTTTGTAAGATATTGTGCATATTATGGCCACTCGAGCATTCTCTTCATGTTTCTGTCCAACCTAAGTATACTGAATCCTGGACATATAATTTCTTCATATTTGATATCTTTCATATCCAGGTTTATGTAGCAATACGTATATTGGGAAAGTAGTTTGCTAGCCAGGCATGGACTTCAAAAAGTCTGCTGTAAATGGTTCCTATGTTTGCACAAAATATTTTGAGGCAAGTTTCGTCTGTTGGGATGATGGTAGTTAGAAGGAAAGACAGCACTGCTGTGGTACTTGGGATTGTGCTTGAGATTGGTTGGATGCAGCCACTTAGTTTTAGTGTCATGATAGAGAGGTTGCAGAGATGTAGTCACATATTTAGTTTAGAAATTGATATTGGGTTTGTATTTTTTTTTTTTAAACTAATTCTGCATTCTGCTTTAACAGCATATTAAAACTTCAAAAGAGACCAGTGTCTTTCTAGTTGCCTGCCTCTTATGTTAATCTGACCATATATCTCATTTCCTCTCTACTTTCACTGGCTTGTATGAGAAATCACTAAGTCAAAACCCCCTCCCCTTCAACTATTTAAATTCATTGGCCATTCTACTGTATTCCATAGTACCAGAATACAAAAGTGACCACACCTTTCAACCCATCTTGCTGTTTTAAAAATAGTAACTCTCCACTAAACCTTAACTTTTTAAACAGGTAAAACTTAAGTTACCTACTTTCACGTCTAACTTCTCTGCAGTGTGCATTTTTTTTTTCATCTTACCTTTAAGCATCCCTTTGACTAGCACTTTCTCTAATACCTGCAGGAAAGCACTAGGAAGCCTTAAACTGATACAAGCACTCAACTCTCCTTGTTAATAAGGAGAAATTAATAGTAGGCACTAAACAGCCTTTAATTGCAAAGTACCTTGCTAAGGTAAGGGAAAACAGCTCCTGTACTTTACAAAAAAAAAAAAAAGCACCAAACCAGGCATGTCCAAGGGTCAGCTTCCGGTGATTTCTCCTGTCCACCTGGTGAATCTGGGCATACTGGGGCAATGCAGCAATTGCCTCATGTACAGAGACAACCCTCTCCTCCTACCACTCAACACTACAACCTGTGAGAGATGCACTTACATAGCCAAAATGGAAGCAAAGCTCTCTCCACCCAAGATTGTGCTAGACAGTCAAGAGGAGAAGGTTAACACCCACACTACACCTCAAGCAACACATAGCCCTTCTAAACTCACACCACCAACACCCACATATAGCAACACTAAATCCACATATGCAGAGGCCCTTAACTGTGACCTGCTCAAGCAACAAGGACCTCTGAAGCTGAAACGCAAACACCAATCACAAACAAAGTGTCACATAGCTCACAACACCAGTGTGCCACCCAGCAACAGCCCCTAAGGCAAGACAATGTACCTAACACTTTAGTCATAGGTGACTCTATAGTCCAGCACACTGATGTCCCTCTCACCAGGTTGAACAAGGAGAAAATTACAGTCAGCTGCCTGTCGGGTGCCAGGATCCGCCACATAACGCATGCACTCAAGTCACTCCACAACAAGTACAAATAAGACTCTGTCATTGTCCATGTTGGAGTGAATGACTTGAGACGTTTCTCCCTGGACTACATGAAAAGAGACATGGAAGAGCTCTTGGATCATGTGGCCCAGGCAGGTATGACCCTAGCCCTGAGTAGCATCCTGCCTTCGCCCAGAATGATACCACAATATAAGGACAAAATGATTGACTTCAACAATTGGCTAAGCTTCTGGTGTCATTCAAAGGGGATCCAGTATTTGTCTGCCTGGGATGACATGACTGACAGACCACGATGCTTTGCCAGAGATGGTCTGCACCTGTCGCCCCTGGGATTCAGGTTACTGGCTAAGGCTCTTGCCACCCCTATAGTGCCTTTTTTAGGCAAAGTTCAAAGAACAAAACCACCACCATAACAGGTACAAGCATGCAAAATCTGAAGGTAATGCTACTCAATGCTAGAAGTCTAAACCTCAAAATGCACTCTCTCGTGGCACTCCTAAAAATGGAGAACATCGATATCTTTACAGTAACTGAGACCTGGTTCAAGGCTCCAGAGAGCACCCCTGCAATACCAGGCTACAACTCTTACCACACTTTTCGGCCACCAAAGCAGGACCAAAACACTAAAGGTGGAGGAGTGTCAATATTCACCAAGGATATTCACACCACCAGGCTAGTTGCCCAACACAATGCATCTGAAATTCTCCAGGTGCAACTAACACTAGGTAATACTGCAATCCAAAGTGTAGCTTGCTACAGATCCCCCACCATACCCCAAGATTCTCACTACACCTTTCTAAACATACTGGAAAATATTAAGATAGAACCAAACACCCTAATACTGGGTGATTTTAACTACTCTGCCATTAACTGGGAAAACTACTCATGTACCAACACCTTTGCCCAACGGTTCTTGGAATTCATAAATTCCAATGCCTTGGCTCAACTAATCCATAGTCCCACCAGGGGCTCCAATATCCTAGACCTGGTCATTACCAACATGGGAAAGCGATGCTCCACACCTATGGTCACCCCCTTGTTAGTCAGGTCTGACCATAAGCTAATCACCCTTAACATCCACAACCCACCCCCACCCCGAGTAAGGAAACCTCCATAAAAAACTTCTCCAAAGCCAACTTCATGCTACTGAAGTCAGAAGTGACAAACTTCATGACACCCATGCAGACGGGAACTAAAAGTTCAACTGCTGAATCCTACACTAAGGCACTGTACGAGCACATCCACTCATGCATGAATTGTGCCATTCCAAATAGAACCAAGATGCTCTCATCCAAAAAAAGGAAGCGAATCTGGTGGTTCCCTGCCATAAACAAACTTTACAACAAAAGGAAGAAACTGTTGCAGAAAAGAAGAAAATCCCAGGATGCAAAAAACTTCCTTACCAGCCTCAGTAAGAAACTGAGATCCCTCATAAAATCCTCCAAAGCTAGTTACGAAAATAAAATTGCCAAAGATTCCAAAGACAACCACAAGGCATTCTATAACTATGTCAAGAATTTAAAAGGCAATGCTCAGATCTGCTCTGAGCTAAAAACAGAATGGCATTAAATATACTGATCCCAAGGATATTGTCAATATCCTGGCAGATCGATTCAGTGCCAACTGCACCCCCCTCTCACCCCCTAAATGGCCCATCTCAATACTGGAAGATTGCCAAATTCCAGTAATAATGGCCACACAGGTAAAAAACGCACTTTCCAAAGCTAAGAATACAGCATCCATGGGACCAGATGACATCCCGGGCTGTGTACTACATGAACTACAATATGAACTGGCACCTCACCTAAGTGTCATGTTTAATCATAGCCTCACCTCAGGTTTTGTGCCCAATGAATGGCACAGAGCTACAGTTATCCCACTCCACAAAGGGTATCCACCTTGGATCCCGGAAACTACCGTGCCATCAGTCTGACAAGCCTTATCTGCAAGGCCATGGAGCGTATTATCATGGAACTTATAAACAAAGACATTGGCAACTTTCAAACACTGGACCCCACCCAGTTTGGGTTCGTGACGGGCCAATCTTGTCTCCTGAACCTGATTGATTTATTCGAATCAGTCTCCAGAGCCATGGACAAGGGTAAGGTGGTCCACACAGCCTATCTAGACCTTGCCAAGGCCTTTGACACCATCCCCCACTCTGGAATCATAGATAAACTTACTAAGTTGGGCATTAATCCCTACTTCACCCAATGGGTTGCTAACTGGCTTACTGATAGAACCCACACTGTAAAAGTAGCTGACTCCAAATCCAGCTCCAGACAAGTGACAAGTGGAGTACCTCAGGGTTCAGTCCTGGGACCGCTCTTGTTTGGCATCTACTTCTCTGAAGTACAGGCCAACACTAAGGGACTCTGGATAACAAAGTTCGCAGATGACTGTAAACTGGGAGCCATTATTGAATCCCCAAATGATGTGGATACTCTACAAAAGGGCCTTACAGAAACAGATGCTTGGTGCCAGAGCCATGGGATCAAGCTCAATGCCAAGAAATGTATAGTTATCCCCTTTGGGAAAAAACATGTATCCGTGAATTACCATATAGGTGGCAGGACACTAAACACCGAAAGTGTGATAAGAGACTTAGGGACACAGGTGGACAGTGGTCTCACCTTCAATAACCACATCGCCACAACAGTCAGGAAATCCTTCTATGTGGCACACCTCATCACTAAGGGCTTTTTATCCAGAGAAAAGGAGGTCATTGTCCCTCTGTACTCATCCCTCATTAGACCCATTATAGAATACAACGCCCCATTTGGTATGTACCTCTCAAGATATCTGCAACAACTGGAAAGGCCGCAGAAATACCTCACTAAAAGAATCACAGGCCTAAAGCAGATGCCCTACGCTGACCGCCTTAAAAAACTCCAGCTATACTCTGTCGCATATCGTCTACTAAGAGGCGATCTCTGCTTAACATACAAGGCCATGTCAAACCGAGAGCTGTTGGACATGCTACACTTAAAGAAATCCCAATCCCTCAGAGCCACACACTCCAGGGATCTAAACCTTGTCATCACAATAAACAAAACATACTGGAGGGATAGGTTCCTGACCCAGAGACTCCCCAGACTCTGGAATAGATTGCCCATACATGTCAAGCAGAGTGCCGCTTTGGTCCTCTTCAAAAGGAACCTTGACGATTGGATGGGAGAAAGGAAATTTATCCCGGGGATCATGTCAGTCGCCCTGCTAGACAGGGGTCCATGGAAATAAATAGTTTTGGAAAAAATAGCCAGGGAATTGTTCTGGCTAGGCTTGTATAGGCCCTAGGACTGATAGCCTAGTACCAACCTATGAACCTATGAACCTAATGGCTTTAGCTTTGAAACACTCTGTGGAAGAAGCATGGTATAGAAAAGGTTCAATTGTAAAGTTGGCAATTGTCAAATTAGGAAGCGAGTTTATAGGACTGGAGGGGATTATGAAGTTTATGCTTGTAAGAGATAATGTGTTAGTAGGCCGAGCAATAAGGTTAAGTAGGCCTTGTAAAGTAATTATTGTGTTGGTGGTCCTGGTCTAAAAAAACATGCCATGATAGTTTAATTACCAAAATGCTCCTGTGGGAAGAGCATAACATGAAGTTGGATGTGTTTTAGTCTAGTTGTAGTGGTAACATGAGCTCAGCAGAGTATAAATTTAGAGGACGTAGAAGTGGGTGGAAATGGGAATAGAGGAACAAAGTGAGCCTGAACATAGTGAGCACAGAGTGAGCAAGTACCGTATCTTTATTACTGTAAGTATTAAACAAAAAATAAAGAGGCAGCCAGCTCTGTGGTATAGAGAGATAAAGTCATGACTAAGCTGCAGATGACCACAGTCTGAATTGTTGCTCAGCTGCCTTAAGAACCTGACAAAGAAGATAGGAGTGAGTGGCCACTGACAGTACACCAATCTGAGGGGGGGTGGCCCTGACTTACTACAAAGCTGATATCTAGCAGGAGCACTAGGTGTTACCCAGCTGGATTTGAACTTGCTGTGCCCATGCTGTCATTGTGTATATTATACTTGGCAGCTGAGGGAAACTTGTAGTGCATTGGCATGCTTCCCATCAGGAATTGGCTGTGGTGGAGATTAGAGAGACAAGGGGGATACTCTGAAGAAGAGGGGATAGGCCATCTGCTAGGACTTGCAGTCTGGCCCAATCTTTACTATCCAACTCTCATTAGGGAATGACAAACTGGTTCATAGGATCATAGGATCATAGGAAGCTACTAGGCTAATGGCCTTAGGGGCCTTACAAACCTAGCCAAGTTCTACCCTTACTTCTACAATCAGAGCCTCTTGTCCCTGTCCAAGAGGGGCACAGGTGGAACTCCCAGGGTGAATTTACAGTTACCCATCCAATCATCCAGATTGCATTTGAAGAGGGCTAATGAGGTGCTCTGTTTGACATGAAGTAGGAGTCTGTTCCAAAGGTATGGTAACCTCTGAGAACAAAAATCTGTCCCTCCATCAGGTTCTATTAATGTCACATACCAGATTAAGGTCTTTAGAATAAGTAACCAGTGTACCATTTGAGTTATGGATATGTAGCATTTCCAATAAAGCAGGGTCAGAGATCGCCTTGTATGCAAAGCAGATATTGCCTCTGAGTAGTCTGTGTGAAACATGTAGAATAACAAGTATGTTGTACTTTAAGAAGCATTTCCAAGGTCTGTACGTGCATATAAATAGCAAGCATGTGCTAGCTTCAGTGCCAGTTTGAGAGTACAGCCAGAGTGTGAACATCTATGTTTATGATAGCTAGTTTGTTTATAAGTTAAAGTTAATTAGTCTCATTTATGATGTGTTAGTCTATAACAAAAGCTGCTTGAACAAGAACCCACAATGTTCGTCTATTTCACCCCAACTAGACGAGTGACATAGTGTCAGAACTGGGATTCCAAAGACTACTTTTAAGAGCCATGGGGTGCAGAGTTAACAGTGAAGGCAAACTAAGTGAAATGAGAGCAAAAAAGGGCCATAAATGAGATAAAGGTAAAGAAAACTTGCACGAACAATTTATCTATTTCTTAAAAAGATAAAATGGAGTATTACAAGGGCACAAAAAGTATTATTAAGCAAATTAATATCATGGAAACATGTATTAAGCAAACAAGAAGCATAAAAAGCTCATTAATCAAACAAAATGTTTGAAATTAAGTTATTTTATAAAACAAGTATTAGAAAAGTACATAAGGGGTTCAGAATTACCTCAGAATTGCAAATAAAGCATGTTTAAAGTAAAACAAGCATGTTTGGAGTTAAAACAAGCACAAGGAAGTATAATGGGCATGAAAAGATATTAAATGAGCAAAACAAATATAAATAAAGAGCAAAAAGGGCACATCTAGCATAAATAAAGCAAGGCAACTGCATGTGTTTTGGCAAATTACTGTGTTTGGGCATAAGCTACTATTTTGCATTGATTCAAGCTCTGAATAGTTATATGAAGCATCTCAAAGTGTGTAAAAGTGCTTACATTGTGTGTTTATTGCTGAGCATTTATTCCAAAGAGTTTGTGGTATGTAAAGTGCAACCATTTTGCAAAGTGCAGTCAAGTACAGTCATTTCAAAAGTTTTTTTGCACATGGGTGTGTCTGTTCACAGAGTGTCAACATTATTGAGTGTTTCTTGCACTGTACAGAATTATTTAGCAAAGTGCAGCCATTGTGGGGAATTTTCAGTGTGCTGTGTGCTGTTTATTTGCAAAGTGCAGTTATTTTGCAATGCTTCTTACTCTCAGCTTCTTCTGCCCAGTTTATTCAAACAGTGCAGTTATTTTGAAATCTCTCTTACACTGATGAGATGTGACTTTTACAGTACAGTGATTTCAAGAGTATTACAGTGCCTGGGAAATGTATTTCACAAAGTTCAATTATACAGAGGCTTGTTGTGCTATTCAACATATTTACAAGCACTGGCATAAATTTCTGGTGTATGTATAAGTGTGTGTGATCATGCATACTTGCAAAAGTCTTCACTGAGATGTATTAATATGGCAGACAGATTTTGAAAACCACTACTACTTGTATTTGATCTGAATATTCTGGAGAACTGGAGAATAATTGAGCAAGAGTACGGTATATTTATGCAAACAGCTTATTCTGATAAAGACAGATAAACCAGAGCATTCGATTTGCTAAAATTAGCAGGGACAGAGGTCATTGAAAGGGAGCATTCATTTTTATATGCACCAGCAGTGTATAAAGGTGAAGGGGAAACACATTGTATTGTTGTGCAGGCTAAATCAAGGGAAGACCACAAGTGTGTGAAGTGTAAATTCAGAGAAATGTCTAACCCACAGACCAATGTTACATTAGAGAGACATTTGTTTTACACAAAAGATAAAAAGCAAGGGGAAACTTTTTCAGCTTATATTACTGACCTGAGAAACAAAGCTAAAACATGTAAGTGTGGTGATTTAAAAGATGAGTTAATAAAGGAGAGGCTCATGTGCGGTATTAATAGTGCTACTGTGAGAAAGATTTTGCTTAATGACAGTGATTTAACACTGAGCAAAGCTTTTGAGTTTTGTCAAATCCATGAAGTTACAGAAAGGCATACAAGTATGCTTGCAAGTGATAAGAGCATGATTTTTGCAGGCTCCAGAGCTAATGCAGACAGCATGCAACATGTGATTGGCAGGAGCAGGCCTAAGCACATGGCAGCTGTAGCCCATGTGGACATGACAAGTAAAAGCTGTAGTCTTCCAGCCAATTTTAAGACCAGTTCAGTTAAAGGAGCAAGCTCAGTATGGTACAAGGGTGAATCAGCTTTATTGCTAACTGTTGTAATTGTGGTGCAAACCATGAATGCATAGTATATCATCAGCAATGCCACAAATGTTAAGAAATGGATCCATTTTCAAAGATTTTGTAATTCAAGTAAACCTTACACAGTTACAAAAAAGGGTCACTCAAAAAATAAATTAATCAAATAGACCTGCAACAGTCTGCTTTCTTTGTGGATGGTGTGTTAGTAATTCATGAAAAGGTTGATGCAGTAGATTTATTGGCAAGAAATGAAGCATTTTGTACTGTCCAGATCAATGGTAAATCCAACAAGCAAAAAGTAGACACTGGTTCAAAGTGTAATGTTATGTCTGCAGGTACTGTTGCTATGGTGATAGCTGGTGAAAAACTGAATGTGACTAGCTGTATGAAATCTGTTGCTTATGGAGGTGAAGAAATTCAAAACGAATGCTCAGTAGTGCTTTCATGTTATGTGGCCAAAAACTGTTATATTCTATTATTCGATGTAGTCTGAAGACCTGTGCAGTCACTGTTGAGTCTCAAAGACAGAATCTGCTTTCTTTTACCAAAGAAGTTCATCAAATAAGCACATGTCTCAGTTCCAACTTCACTATCACTATTTTTTCAGAGTATGCTGATGTTTTCCATGACAAGTTGGGTAAACTTCCAATTGTGTATTCTATGAAATTAGACCCAGAGATTAGTACAGTGGTCAGACCAGCAAGGAGAGTTCCAATAGCTCTGCAGCATAAAGTCAAAGCTCAGGTGGAAGGAATTGTGCAGCAAAATGTAATTTGTCCAGTTACAGAACCCACTGAATGGGTGTTGTCCATGGTAGCACCTCACAAAAATGTCTCAGATGAAATCAGAATATGCATTGACCCAAGAGATTTGAACAAAGCATTAACGAGACTGCATCATCCTATGCATACAGTTGAAGATGTCATAGCCCTAATACTGAATGTCACTGCTTTTTCTGTCTTAGATGCAAAGAGATTATTTTGGCAAGTGATGCTTGATTGCAAATTTTCACTACTGACTACATTCAGTACCCATTTGGAAGATATAGATTCCTCAGAATGCCATTTGGAATAAATTCTGCAAGTGAAGTCTTCCAGCATGCAATGGAGCAATTTTTTTCAGGTTATCCTTGTGCCATAAAAGTAGATGATTTACTGGTCAGAGGGAATGGTGAAGCAGAGTATGACAGAAATCTTAAGAGAGTTCTAGACAGAGCAGGTGGAGTGAACTTAAAACTTAATCCTCTGAAGTGCAAATTCAGACTACTAGAAGTTACATATGTAGGTCATGTGTTTACAAGCATTGGCTTGAGACCAGACCTGTCCAAGCAGCCAGCCATTCTTGATTTGTCAGCACCAGATAATGTGCAAGCTCTACAATGTTTTCTTGGTATGGTCAACTATTTAGGCAAGTTTATACCCGACTTCAGTGAGTTGACAGTGCCTTTGAGATAGCTCACATATAAAAAATGTTACATGGTCATGGGTAGAACAGCACAAGAAAGCATTTTAATATCTTAAGCAGAGAATTGCTACCCCACCAACATTAATATACTATGATGTCAACAAACCAGTAACTCTTTCCTGCAATGCTTCAAAATTTGGTTTAGGTGCAATTATTCTTCAAGAGTGCAGGCTAGTAGCCTTTGCATCTAGAACACTTACCCAAACTGAAATGCAATATGCTCAGATTGAGAAATCATTTTTTTGGCAATAGTGTTTGCATGTTCCATGTTTCATGACTATATCTATGGTCCAGATATTCAGATTGAAACTGAGCATCAACCTTTGGTTACTATTTTAAAGAAGCCTATGCATTCAACTCCATTGAGATTACAAAGAATGATGCATAAATTGCAGAAGTCCAACTTCAAAATGGTCCATACAAAAGGCAAACTTCTTTATCTGGCTCATACCTCATCCAGATCACCCAGAAATACAACAGAACAGCTTGACACAGATAATTTTGACCTTGTTGTCATTAAAGTGCATAATTTTTCTACCACAAGACTTGATGAGCTAAGAGATCATACAAAGACTGATCCAGTTTTGCAAAACCTCAATCACTTCATCAATGTTAGATGGCCATCAAAGCAATCTAGTGTACTGCCTGAAGTGCAACCTTACTTTCCTTACAGAAATGAGTTGATGGAAGATGACATTATTTTCAAAGTTCTTAAAATTGTTGTTCCTGCTTCCTTACAACAAGAATATATCCAGATTTTGCATCGTGTTCACCCAGGTTCTGAATCTACAAAAAGAAGGGTGAGAGGACTACTATTTTGGACTTCTCTAGCAAAAGATATTGATAAAGTACTTTCTTCTTGTTCAGTATGTAATAGTACTAAACCGAGTTTGCAGAGAGAACCACTTTAGCTAAGTCAAGTCCCTGAACTACTTTGGTCAACAGTAGCTACTGACATATTCGAGTGGAACAATCAATATTACTTAGTACTGGCAGACTCTTACTCGAATTGGTTTGAGATCGATTTACTACCTAACCTAACTTCCACTACTGTTATTACTAAGTTAAAACATCATTTTTCAGTCCATGGAAATCCACAGAAGCTTATCTCTGACAATGGTACCAAATTTACCACTCAGATGTTTCAGAAATTTGCAAGAGAGTGGCACTTTGTACATGTTACTAGTAGTCCAGAATATCCACAGTCAAATGGACTAGCTGAACATGCAGTACGGAGGGCAAAGCAATTACTTGAGAAGTCAAAGCATGATAACACGGATGTCTTTTTGAAGTTAGACAATCTCAGAAACATACCCAAGTGAAGATATACTTGGCTCGCCTGCTCAGAGACTTCTATCTAGGCAAACCAGAACAACATTACCTATCAGTTCTAGTTTGTTGAGGTCTAAAGCTAAAAACAACAAAGCAATTAGAGCCTAGTTATTCAGAAAGCATTCTTTCCAGAAGTCCAGCTATGACAAATCGAGTATATTTCTTCATCTGTTGAAAGAAGGAGAGACAGTGAGAATGCAAACTGCAAAATGTTTTGACCGGACTGGTCAAGTAACAAGTATATGCTTAGAGCCAAGATCCTATTTTGTGATATCCAAGAGTGTGGAGTACAGGAAAAATCACAGACATCTTTCTGTAGTAGAACCAATATCGCAGCATTGTTCCTGTGATACAGACTAAATTTCAGATCAATCCAAACAATGTTCCTGTTCCAGAACGTGTCTTGACTCCTGATACTGTTCCTGATGATATTCCCAATGTACCTAAGATTGAACAGTCAGCAGAGACAGTCTCAGCTGCTAAATTTAATTCCATTTTCTATGTCACACAATTTGGTCATATTTTGAGACATAGTATGAAATACACAGCAACCTGGACATAGTTGTTTATGTATTAATTACTTATCAGTCAGTGTCATCAATAATGCATGACTCATTTCTCAAAGATGGAGGATGTAGAATAACAAGTATGTTGTACCTTTAAGAAGCATTTAAAATGTCTGTATGTGCATATGAATAGCAAGCATGTGGTAGCTTCAGTGCCATTTTGAGAGTACAGCCAGAGTAAAAAAAAAAAGTCTAAGCTTGTTTCCTGCCTTTCCTATAACTAGTCTAGTCCAGATACAGATTTGCTATATCCAGGACTGTTTTTAAGCTTCTAAGCCCCCCAAGCCTTTCTGTGTTGGAGGAAAGCTTTCTACCTTATCAGTGGGATTGGTAAGCACTAGGTAGCCTATCTAACACAAGTGGAGTGGTTTCTGGCCGGGAAATTGTAGTTTATTGGCTGTTTGGGTAGTTTTTCCACCTCTCTCAACTCTCTGGTTTAAAAGCCTAAGTTTGTGCTTTTTTCCCACCTTTCCTGTAACTAGTCTAGTCCAGATACATATTTGCTGCATCCAGGACTGTTTGTAAGTTTCTGACCCCCCCAAGCCTTTCTGTGTTGCAGGGAAGCCTTCTAGCTTGTCAGTGGGAGTGATAAGCATTAGGTAGCCTATCTACCACAAGAGGAGTGGTTTCTGGCCCAGAAATTGTAGTTTACTGACTTTTTGGGCAGTTTTTCCATCTCTTTCAACTTTCTGGTTTAAAAGCCCACGTTTGCACTTGTTTCCTGCCTTTCCTATATCTAGTCTAATCCAGATACAGATTTGCTGTATCCAGGACTGTTTGTAAGCTTCTGAATGGTGCCAAAGTCTGCTCTTCAATTTTTCCCTTAGATCTGCTAGTTCTCTCCTCTCCTGCACTTTTAATAGCTTATTAGTCTTGCACTTTACCAGACTTCTTGTAGCAATTATTGTAGCACACAAAAGTACTGCCAGCACTAAATGTTCTACAAGGAAACAGCTCCAGTACTTATTAATAATGCCCACCCTTCCAGGCATGTATAAATGTCAGTTCCCTGTGCTTTCTGTTATTAACCTGGTGAACTTGGGTATCCTGAGGCAATGTAGCAGCTGCCTTATGTACACTGACAACCCCTCTCCTCTTACCTCCCAACATTCAGACTTGTGCGAAATGCACTTATATAACCAAATTGGAAGCCATGCATGCTCCAGCAAAGACAAGAATAGCTGGTCAAAAGGGGAAGGTCAACACTTGCACCACACCACATGGAACACATAAGCCTCCAGAACACATACCAGCACTGTCTTCACATAAAAACACAAACCACACACCCACCTTCATGGAGGCTCTCAATAAAACTCTACCCAAACAGCAGAGACTTTCAAGGCAGAAGCACACTCAACCACCACAACACAACACTCATCACAAGACAGATAACTCTGCTAAACAGTGTGCGACTCAACCAAAGCCCCTAAAGTAAAACAGCATGCCCAACACACTAGTCATAGGTGACTTGATAGTGAGGCACACTGATGTCCAACTCACTAGACTGAATAAGGCAAAAGTAACAGTCAGCTGCCTGTCAGGTGCCAGGATCCGCCACATAATGCATGCACTCAGGTCCCTCAACAACAGGTACAAATATTAGTCTGTAATTGTACATGTGGGTGTGAATGACCTGAGACGTACCTCCCTGGACTACATGAAAAGAGACATGGAGGAACAATCGGATTATGTAGCCCAGGCAGGTATGACCCTAGCCCTGAGCAGCATCCTACCATCACCCAGAATGATACCACAGTACAAGAAGAAAATTGTTGATTTCAACAATTGGCTAGGTTCCTGGTGTCATTCTAAGGGGATCCAGTATCTGTCTGCCTTGGATGACATGACTGACAGACCTCAGTGCTTTGCCAGAGATGGCTTGCATCTGTCAACCCTGGGCTTCTGGTTACTGGCCAAGGTTCTTGCCACCCCTTTAGTGCCTTTTTAGGCAGTGTTCCAAAGACCAAATTACCACCATAACAGCTACAAACAAATGCAATCTGAGGGTCATGCTGCTTAACGCTAGAAGTCTAAATCTCAAAATGCACCCACTCAAAGCACTCCTTAAAATGGAGAACATCAACATTTGTGCTGTAACAGAGACCTGGTTCAAAGCAGCAGAAAGCACCCCTGCACTACCAGGCTATAACTCAATCCACACCTTTCGGCCCCAGAACTTGGACCGAAGCTCCAAAGGTGGTGGTACTTCTATATTCATAAAGGATGTGCACATCTCCAGACTGGTAGCTCAACACAAAGCATTAGAGATACTTCAGGTGCAGCTAACACTGGCTAAGACAGTTATTCAGGCCATAGCCTGCTATAGGTCCCAACCATGTCCTAAGACTCACATTCCATGTTCTTAAGCACCTCGGAGAATATTAGGGTCCAACCTAACACTCTCATACTGAGCGACTTCAACTTCCCCTCCATTAACTGGGAAAACTACTCATACACAATATACTTTCCCAGCGTTTCCTGGAATTCATTAATTGCAATGCCCTGGACCAGCTCATTCTTACCCCCACTGGAGGTAGCAACATCCTTGATCTGATCATTAAT
Organism: Protopterus annectens; assembly: GCF_019279795.1. Classification (NCBI taxonomy): domain Eukaryota; kingdom Metazoa; phylum Chordata; order Ceratodontiformes; family Protopteridae; genus Protopterus; species Protopterus annectens. The sequence goes on along the minus strand of NC_056729.1, from coordinate 621,263,434 downwards.
AAAATGGGTGACTGCTGCTCTACACAAATAGTCAACTCCTCACTGGTTAGATCTGACCACAAACTAATCACCCTGGAAATTCACATCCCTCCCACCCCCTCCACCGTCCACAAAGGTAACCACCACGAAAAACTTATCCAAAGCTAACTTTAAGCTCCTAAAAGCAGAGGTGGCTAACTTCATGGCACCCGTGCAAATAGAGAATAGTTGGATGACTGCCAAATCATACACCAATGCACTGTACAAACACATACACAAATGCATGGATTTTGCAATACCCAATAGAACCAAGACACTCTCCTCCAAAAAAAAGGAAGCCAATGTGGTGGTCCCCTGCCATAAACAAACTCTACAACAGAAGGAGGAAACTGATGCAGAATAAGGTAAAGTCCCAAGTCTGGAAAATCTCGCTTATCAGCCTCAACAAAAAGTTGAGATCTCACATCAAATCCTATAAACCTAGCTATGAAAACAGAATTGCAGCATAACCACAAGGTCTTCTATAGTTATGTAAAGAATCTCCATGGCAATACCCAGATTTGTTCTGAGCTACTGCACAATGGTACCTCCTATACCGAGCCAACAGATATTGCCAATATACTGGCCGACAGATTCAGTGCCAACTTTACCCCTCTCTCCCCCAAAACCCCCAAAGGACCAATCACGATACCAATAGATTCCCAGGCACCCAGTATTAATGATGTACAGGTTAAAACAGCACGGTCCAAGGTCAAGAATACAGCTTCTATGGGACCTGACAAAATCCCTGGCTGTGTTCTACATGAACTACAGAGTGAACTGGCACCTCACCTGTGTGCCCTGTTCAATCACAGCCTCACCTCAGACATTTTCCCTACCGAATGGCACACTGCTACAATCATCCCTCTCTACAAAGGAGGAGCAACTACAGACTGTGGGAACTATCGGTCCATTAGTCTGACGAGTCTGATATGCAAAGCTATGGAGCACATCATCATTGACCTAATAAACAAGGATATAGGGAATCTCCAAACTCTGGATCCCACACAGTTTGGTTTTGTGAAGGGTAGATCATGCCTGTTCAACCTGGTCAACTTTTCTGATGAAGGCAAGGTGGTTCATATAGCCTACCTTGATCTGGCCAAGGCCTTTGATACCATTCCCCACTCAGGAATCATAGAAAAACTCACTAAGCTAGGCACCAACCCATACATCACTAAGTGGGTTGCAAACTGGCTCATGGATAGAACCCACAGTGTGAAAGCAGCTGACTCCAAGTCAGACTGCCGACCGGTCATGAGTGGAGTCCCACAGGGTTTGGTCCTGGGTCCTCTCCTGTTTCCTATCTACTTCTCTGAAGTCCAGGCCAACATGAAGGGACTCTGACTGACAAAGTTTGCAGATGATTGCAAGTTGGGAGCCATTATTAACTTCTCAAGTGATGTTGACATGCTACAGAAAGGCCTCACTGAGACCAACGATTAGTGTCAGAACCATGGCCTTAAGTTCAATTCCAAAAAATGTGTCATCATCCCCTTTGGGAAAAACCTGATTCCCATGAATTACCACATTGATGGTAGTCTAATGAACACAGAAGTTGTTATAAGAGATCTGGGAACACAGGTTGACAGCAACCTCGCTTTTGACCACCACATTGTCAGTGTGGTCAGAAAGTCCTTCTATGTGGCACATCTCATTACTAAGGGTTTTGCATCCAGGAAGAAAGAAGTCATTGTCTCCCTGTACTCTTCCCTCATTAGGCCAGTCATCAAGTACAATGCCCCATTTGGCATGTACCTCACTAGACAACTGCACCAACTGGAGAGGCTTCAAAAGTACATCACAAAGAGGATCCTAGGCCTTAAACACTTGTCCTATATGGACAGACTAAAAAAAATCCAAGTATTCTCTGTCTCATATCGCCTACTTAGAGCCGATCTCTGCTTGGCTTGCAAAGCCATGTCTGACCCAGCTCTGTTATAAATGCTACATCTAAAGAAATCCCAATCCCTCCACATCACACACTCTAGAGACCTCAACCTCATTACCACAATCAACAGAACATGCTGGAGGGACAGGTTCATAACCCAGAGAATGCCCATGCTTTAGAATAGACTTGCCATACATGTCAAATAGAGTATCTCACTGGTCCTCTTCAAGAGAAATCTTGATGAGTGGATGGGAAGTAGAAAATTCACCCCGGGGATCACTCCAGTGGCTCTGCTTGACAGAGGCACTGGGAACTAAGGTCGGGTGGCATGATGCCAGGGTAATCCTATGGGCTAGGCTTGTAAAGACTCCAGGGTCATTAGCCTAGTACACACCTTTGAACCTATGTGTGTGATAGCTAGTTTGTTTGTAAGTTAAAGTTACGTAGCCTCATTTATGATGTGTTTGCATATAATAAATTGGTTGAAGAAGAACCCACAAAGTTTGTCTATTTCATCCTGACTAGATGAGCAACAAAACAGAATAAAGTGACAGTGATTTCAGGTTATCCTCATTGGACAAATGCTGAAGACCTTGAATTTTCCTTGTGAGGAACCTTTGTGGTCTCTCCAGTTGCTGCAGGTGCTTGGAAAGATACATAACAAAAGGGACGTTGTATTTAATTATTGGCCTGATGAGGGAAGAGTACAGGGAGGTTATAACTTCTTTTTTTCTGGAGCCAATGCCCTTACATATGAGATGAGGCATATAGAATTCCCTTCTTACCACTGGGGAGGCATGGCAGTCAAAGGTAAGATTGCTGTCAACATGTGTGCCCAGGTCTCTCACCATTGAGTGCATACTTAAGGTGTTTCTATTGATGTGGTAGTTAGCAGGAACATTGCCCTTACTGAAAGGGATGATAATACTTTTTTAGTATTGAGTTTAAGGCTATGACCTTGGTGTAATATCTGCTTGTACGATGTTGACATTATTTGGAGAGTTTATGACCACTCCCAGTTTGCAGTCATCAGCAAACTCTGTCAACTACAGACCTTTAGTTCTTGCTTGTACTTAAGAGAAATAGATTTCAAACAGTAAAGGTCCCAGGAATGATCCCTGTGGAACACCACTGGTTCCAGGTCTGCGTATTGGAGGTAGATTCCCCATTTCGACTAGAGGAGCTCTAACAGTGAACAAGAAAGTGACCCATCTAATGATATAAGGGTTGATACAGAGCTGTGTGAGTTTGTCAATGATGCCTGAGTGGGCGATAGAGTCAAATGCCTTGGCTAAGTTATTAGGCTTTATTCACAGGTTAAATCTCATCCAGGAACTTGGTGACTGTCTCAAAGAAGTCTACCTGGTTTAATAGGGATTATCTCACTTTGTCAAATCCAAACTGAGTAGGGTCAAGTGTTTGGAGATTACCTATTTCTTTATTGGTAAGGTCCACGATGATTCGCTCCACGATGATTCTCTCCATGTCCTTGCAGATAAGGCTAATCAGGCTAATAGGTCTACAGCTCCTGAGGTCAGAGGAAGCACCACCTTTGTGCAAGGGAATAATGGTGGCCTTTTTCCATTCAGCTGGGTTGAAGCTGGTATTTATACGATGTTTGAAAAGAGTACTAAATGGTGCTGCTAATTCTTGTTAGATCCATGTAGGATGCAGCCTAGGATGTTATCAAGTCCCATAGATGCTGTATTTTTGGCCTTAGAGAGGGAATTTATGATTGGCACTTTAGAAATATAAGGTAGAGGACAGGTAGTAGGGATGCCATGGGGTACGTGTTGCGAGGACAGGGGAGTGACCTTTTCACAGAACCTGTCAGCCAGTAGGTTAGCTATGTCCACAGACTCGGTAAATCTGGTATCATTAACTATGAGTTAAGGACAAATCTGGACCTTTCCTTCTAGGTTATGGATGCAACTAAAGAATGCCTTATGGTGGTCTTTAGTTGAGGAAGCTAATTTCGATTCATAGTTTGCTTTGGAGGACTTCACAAGAAGTCTTATTCGCTTGTTTAAGCTGAGGAGAGAGTGTTTCCACTTTAGCGCTCACTCCCTCTTACTCTTAGATAGCAATTTCTTCATCTTATTTTAAAACCTGTTAATGGCAGTTGTCCACCAGGCAGGTTTACTCTTCCTTGAGGAGCTTGTTTTGGTCCTATCAGGTATGGCCAAGTCAATGCAGTTATACAGTTGTTTGTTTAAAGCATTGGTGTAGAGCTCTGCATAGTTGCCAGTTGCATCTGAGGGTGGTGGTGCAGTGAAGCTATTTATACCATTCCATAAAAGGTTATAATCTGCCTTGCAGATGTTTTTTAATTTAGTTGCTGCTGGGGGGGGGGGGGGGGGCAGGTGTGATAGTTACTTCAAATGGCACAGATTTGTGGTCAGATCTCACCAGGGAGGACCTCATAGTGGGAGTGCTACAGTGGTCCTGCATATTGGTACCAGATCCAGGATATTGGTACCCCTTGTGGAGGGTGTCAACCAGCTGATCCAAGTCGAGAAAGCATTGGGCAAGTGAGTTTGAGCACAAGTGATGTACCCAGTCAATGATTGGTAGTTAAAGTCACCCAAAACCATGGTGTTCAGATATATCAAACACAGAGTGGGTGTCCTGATTCATGGAAGGGGTCCTGTAGCTGGCAATAACTTGAATATGTGTCTTGCCAACAGTTAATTGCACCTCAGATATATCCAGGACTCATACTATTTAACCTGTCTGGAGGTATATTTATCTTAATAAATATTGATTCACCATCTCCTTTGGTTTTCATGCCTTCAGATTGTGGTCTGAATGTGCGGAAGAAGGTGTAACCCAGTATGGCTGGGGTGGTTTCCACAGCCTTGAGTCAGGTCTCCATGACTGCAAAAATGTCTGCATCTTCCAAGGTGAGGACTGCTTCATTTGAGTGCAGTTTCATTTTAACACTCCTAGCATTTAGCAGCATAACCTTGAGGTTGTTTTTAGATGGAGTTTTTACATCAGGAATTTTGTCCTTGAGACACTGCCTGAAAAAGGCCCTATGGGGGTGGCAAGAGCCTTAGCCAGCAGTGAAATCCCAGGGGTGACAGATGAAGCCCATGTCTGGCAAAACATCAAGGTCTGTTGATCATGTCATCCCAGGCTGACAGATACTGGATCTCCTTAGAATGATACCAGAAACTAAGCCAGTTATTGAAGTCAATCATTTTCTGTTTGTACTGAGGCATCATCCTAATGCCGCTGTGGTGCAGAGGTTAGCATTGCAAACAGACAGGAAGAGGTTCTCTGGTTCAATTCTCAACTGGCGCGCATTCTGTGTGGAGTCTACATGTCCTCCCCATGGTCAAGTGATGCTGAAAGACATGCAGGTAGGTGTGTGTGTGTGTGTGTGTGTGTGTGTGTGTGTGTGTGTGTGTGTGTGTGTGTGTGTGTGTGTGTGTGAATGGGTGTGCCTTGTTTGAAGGTTGGGCATTGGGCTGGCATCTTGGCACTGTAAAAATCCACTGCCACTCATTAGTGAACCTGAGTTCCACTGTGCCGACCCCTAACAGGGAAATGCTGAAAGACATTAGTTTTTTATTGAGGCATCATCCTAGGTGAAGGTAAAATGCTGCTTAAGGCTAGGGACATACCTGTCTGAGACACATAGTCCAAGAGCTCAGTCGTGTCTCTCTTTATATAGTCCAGAAAGGTACATCTTATGTCATTCACACCAACATGGACTATGATGGAGCTATAACAGTACCTGTTTTGAGAGACCTGAGTACATGTGTGATATGACATATCCTGGCACCTGACAAACAGCTGATCATAACCTTTTCCTTATCCAGCCTGGTGAAAGGATATCTGTGTGTCGCATGATGGAATCTCCTATAACTAATATGTTTGGTTTTGTGGTTTGTCTTAAGGTCTTGTAAGGTGAGACACTTGTATGTGAGCTATTATGTCTATTGTGCTCTGCAGGGGGAGTATTATGTGTACCGTGCTTGTGTTTGTGAGGTCTCTGGTGTTTAGGTATGTTTCTCATGAAGACATCCGCATATCTAAGTATGTGTAACATGGGTTTGCGTAAAGTAGGAGGTGATGTGTTCGTGCTGACAACCTGCTCAATGTCATATGTACCGAGTGGTGTGTGTGAGAGAGCATGGACTCAAGGTTCTTGATATAGTTGCATCTCTTACATGTCCAGTTTGTGTGGACCAGGAGTAGAGGATTGTCGTGAACATGAGGCATTTGCTACATTGCCTTAAGATGCCCATGTCAACCAAGCTGTTTGAAGAAACTGTGGGAAATTGTCCATTCATAATGTTAGGTAAATTTATATAGTCAGGAAAAGAGGTCACACTTAGGAATGGCTAGTGGGTGAAAGGTGTGTTGATACCTCTGAGGTTAGGCTTAGTGTTCCATCTGATAGTAGACCAGGGCCGTGAAAAAACTCTGGAAGACCACAAGCAAAGTGCTAAGGGAAAATCTAACAAGCAAAACATTTGCATCTGTAACCACCACTGTAACCACTGCTACATGGCAGTGCACGATGGTGCTCTACACAAAAGCAAGTGCAAACAGGAGGCTTAAATAAAACAAGAAATAATTCTTTTAACTCAAACTAACGAATAAGGATCCTCTTTCTGAGCTTTAGTCTAACCACCCTAAAGTAGCTGGGACCCAGACAGTACTGTCTTCCTACAAGGTTGCAGAAGGGCCTTCACCAACAAATATGGCTTAGACCTGATGCTCAGACATTAGAAAACAGACTAGGAAACAGCAGACCTGGAAATGGGCTATGCTACAGCTGAAGCAGTACAGTATATGGAATAATGTGGCAAAAAATAGTTCAAACATACACAGAATGCAGATATAAATTATAAGTGCAATGTAAAGAGCAAAAACAGCACTTATAGTTAGTTGGAAGCAACAGATGCTTTAGTTCTTTTGAGTATCTCAGTGAAAAGCTGGTTTTAGTGCTCAAGTGATTTCAAATAATCTAGCTTTAACAAGTCAGAATGTTGCCTATTAAAATACCTCCAAGAAGTAGGACCAAACATCTAAAAAAAAGCCTTAGACTAAGGGCTGCTAAATTGTGAAATATTTTATTAATACAGCGTTGCTCAATGATATATTTTAATCACTGCATTTAATACAGAGTGTTAATTTTATTCTGTTTGCCCTGAGCATTAAAGGGTTAACACTGTAGTGTTGGGTTGGGGGGGGGGGGTTAGAATATGTGTTATTCAGTGATTGGCAGGTTCTGATTGCTGGTTACTTTTAAATAAGTGCACATTGTAATATAGAATTGTTCTGAAGAAGCCTGGGAGTGTTCCGGGTGAAAGCGCTTAACCTTTTATTTACTGTTCATATAACTATTATTAAAACTGCTTTGCCTCTCCATTTGGAGTCTTTCTTTTTTGGATTTTAGAGTCTAACCTATGCTGTAAAATGCAGTAGTATTACAAATTCAAAGTGCATAAAATCACAGTCACAACAACAAAAACAGTTTAAATAAAGTAGAAATTCACCAGCAATTTCCCAGGTTAGAAAGGTTTAGGCCACACTCTCTCACCACAACAGTCTAGACCACACACCTTCCTAATTTAAAACAACTGTTTTTTAGAGCATAAGTGCTTAATCCAGAACTAAGACACTTCTGAAAATCACACTCACAACAATAGGCTTCAACCAGTGATTTCCAGCTTAGAAGGGTGTAGGCTATCCTCACCTGCCACAAAAGTTTAGACCACAAATCCTCCTAATGTAAAGTAACTGGTTTAGAACCCAAGTGCTTAACCCAGAGTAAAGACACTTAGAATAAAAGGCAAAATTAGCCTTCACCAGCAATTCCCAGCATAGAAGGGAATAGGCTATCCTTTCCTACCACAAGAGTTTAGACCACAAATCTTCCTAATATAGAATAACTGGTTAGGAACCCTAGGGCTTAAACCAGAACAAAGACACTTAGAACCACAGACACAATAGCCTTCACCTAACAATTCCCAGCGCAGAAGGGCAGATGCTACCCTCTCCTATCACAAGCGTGCAGACCACAAACCCTCTTAATGTAAAATAACTGGCCCGAAGCTCAAGTCCTTAAACCAAACCTGAGAGACTTGAGTAACAATTGCAAGTTAATCAAGCTATTAACAGACAGTAATAAATGCAGCAGAATAAATGCAGTTGAATACTTTAAGAAGAAGCAGCCGAGGTAAGATAAAGTAATAAAGTAGGAAGAGACACAAATACAGTAAAAACAGCTAAATAAAGTGCATTTTTAGACTACTAACAAGCAGTGATAAATGCAGCAGAATAAATGCAGTTGAACACTTTAAGAGCAAACAGCAAAAGCAAGATAAAGCAATAAAGTAGGCAGAGACACAAATATAGCAAAAATATAGTAAAAACAGCTGAATAAAGTGTATTTTAAGTAGAAAGGTAGGAAACAGAAGATAATTCAAGGTTAAGAAAAATAGGGGTGGGCCTTCCCAAATGATCTCACTGTACTCAACAGAATAACCTGATGAGATGGGAATAGGTGGAGTATCCAATATCAAATGTATAGTAGAGGAGGGCAAATCAAAATCTTGTAGCCAGGTGAGCAGCCAGGCACATAAGAACAAAAATTTACAAGATGTAAATCTTTTATATTAGCAAGATGAAAGACTTTTCTAAAGTTAAATCCTCAGGCCAATCAGATAAAAACACGAAAAGCTATTGATCAGTACTTTCCACCTAAATAAGATGCAGATAAAATCAGGCCAGAATCCTGCAGTAAAGTTCACTAACCCTGAAATATGTTCACAAAACAAAGCCTTACAATAAAAAGCAAATGGAGTTTCTCTAACAAGTGCAGGCCAATAAATAAATGCAGCAAAAGAATATTAAATATCACTGAAACAGAGCAGTGCAAAAAATATACTTATATCAGCTTTGTAGATCCAGGTGGTCTTAGACGTAACTCCAAAATCTTGTATCCAGATGAACAGCCAGGGATTTCCATGCAAGAACAAATGACGGTAAAGGTCTTGCCTTTCCCAGGATTCCTGATCCCCAAACCATCAGAAAAAAATGGGCCGGTTGGGTGCTATTAAAGGAACCATTGGCCAAGGACACATTGAGTTCCTGAGGTGATCAAAATAAAATGCAGGTCACAAGTGCTTGTTGTACTAACCAGGAAGACAACTGGAAGCTAAAAGAATGTACAAGGTGCTTATAATACAGGGAGCAAGTGCCAGACAAGAAATAATTTGCAAAGGTAAGTTAAAGTTGGGTTCTAAACAGAAAAGTATAAAGGTAAAATATTATTTTAACATTGAAACAGTTTTGTTACAGGCAGACATAAATGGAATAATGTATTTTTTTTTTATTTTATGAAGCTTACCCTGCTATGTCTCTTATTTTATGTGTACTGTGTAGAAATAGTAACTGCATATATCTCTTGGATGGTGAGTAACAGTGATACTGTTATATATAAAATGTAATATTTGATGTCAGTTTTTGATCAGAAAGGAATAAAAAGAGTGCCTTGTTTATACATGTTTTGATACAGGAATAAAAATAATATAAAATAGTAATGCAAAAGCGACTTGGGTGCTATACATAGAAATAATGAGAGCATTCAAGGAAAATCCAAATCTGGAGAAAGGGATAAAAGTTTTAAAACACTGTTTATGTTATTTATGTTTATTATTTATTTATTAGCTCATTTTCTTCAATTTTTACTTTCGCCTTCAGATTTTAATAAGTTTTATAGTTAGAGCTCTTTGTCGCAAGGTATGTGTGCAATACTAATATAGCATTTCTTGGAAATTATATGGTTTTATGGAGAAAAGATTAACCTTAGGATTCATCAAAATGCTCATTGCTCATGCCAATTCCCAAGGCAGGTTGGTCAATTAGTGTGACAGCTAGAAATATGCAAGTCACAAGCAGGTGCAATCACAATGAGAAAGATCTCATTACCATGTCTCTGAATCTCACACTAGTGCTGTCAGACCTTACCATTCTATTTTTTTCCCTAGCAGCCCATGCATCATGTTAGCTAGGATACCCCCTCTACTCATGCAGATACATGCATGCACATACACACACGTGCGCACACACACACACACACACACACACACACACACACACACACACACACACACACACACACACACACACACACACACACACACACACACACACACACACACACACACACACACACACACACACACACACACACACACACACACACACACTGTCAGAGGCAATGTACAGGCAAGCAATTCAGGAACACAGATATTTTTATGCAAGAGCACATGGTTAATATTAGCCACTCCACTGAACCAAAGGATTAGTGTGCAGTCTGTCTGGAAGACTACCCTTTGCACTGAGGTCCACATAAGTAGAAAACCTCAGTAGTAGAGTGCTCTTTGAATAAAAAAAGATTCAACATGATGGGGAACAACTCCAAGCTAAGGCTTCTCCATTGTGCTAAGCCTTTCTGAATCCCACCCTCTATGTTAATGGTTCATAGAGTATTATAACAGTAAGATTTTTTTCATCAGTTGTATGGTTTCTTATTTCATTTTAATGTGAATCACAGAATGTAATTTAGGATGATATCTGAAACGGAAGGAAAGGCAATGACTACTAAAGTATTAAAATACATAAAGCAAGATGAAATTAGTTGCTCTATATAAAATGCATGAGTGAGTAGTGGAATGACCCATTGAATGACTCTGTAGGTGTTGGAGATACTTTCCTTTTTAACATGTTATCATGGAGAGATTTAAAGGAGAATCTGGCTTTTTTGGAAAGGTGTGTGTGCACTGTATATAATTCTATTGTGATATGTAGAAAGTACAAAACACTTAATCTTAAAATTTTAGAGAAGAGAATTCACAAAATACTGTATACTAAGAAAACTAGATCCAAAAACACTGACTACTTCTCTCTCACTACAGAAAAAGTCTTAATTGAGGTACTGTTAGGGAAAGAGTTTTACTAATGTAATGTGTAGGTTAGGGTTAATGGCAGATTTACTGTTAGTGTTATGATTAGCCTACATGAGTGAGGTATAGATTTTAATTGTTTGTTATATATATCAGTTTCAACAGCCAAAAAACTTCGAAGAACAGCAACCATTGTAATCACACTAGAAAGTGAGTAACTATATCACACACAAAGGATTTAAGTAAAATGAAGAAAGAAGCTCATTCTTCTTCTTCTTCTTTCAGCTTTTTCCCAGTTAGGGGTCACCACAGCATATCACTGTCCGCTCATGATTGGCAGTAGAGTTTTACGGTGCCAAGTTGCCAGCCCGACGCCCAACCTTCCACAGAAGGCACGCACATGCACACACTCATGCCTAAGGCCAATTTAGTGTGTCCAATCCACCTACCGCATGTCTTTTGGGATGTGGGAGGAAACCGGAGCATGAAGAATGAAGCTCATTATTATTCACATATTATTCTTATGCATTTGGTCACGGAATCAAATATATAGAATATTTTTCTCTAGCGATCTAATACATATATTTAAAATGATCTCTTCCTGCTTGTCAGATCACTGAATGCATACAAGTAATTTACATTTGACTCCTAAAAGATTATAGAATCCTATCATATATGGCTAAATTGAAAGGGTTTAAGCAATAGTATTTAGAAGAGATTAAATAATTGTCCCGATTCTATAAAGCCTACATGGTCTGTTTCCACTGTTTTGGATTCAATAAGCAGCTCTACATGGTGTTTAGCACTGCACAAACAAGGTAAACACAGCGGCTTGCTAATTACAGCATAAGCAGTTGAATTGCATGCTAATCAATCAATCCAATATGGTGGAGCTATTCAACAAGTTATAAAGCAACCATATAGACTCAGTCCTGGTTTTCCATGCAAATTCTAGACCTATTTAGTACAACCACAGAAATTAGTCTACACCGAAAGAATGTTAGGGGCTGCTGCTGCTTTAGTTCATTTGTATGTGCAACAGGCTGAAGCCTGTGCTGCTGCTGCTGCCAATAGACCTAGTCAAAGAAGGAGAAGAGTTTTCAAGCCCGGTTTAACTTTTCACAACCTACATGATGTGGAAATTGTAGAGCACTACAAGGTAGATAGGGACACACTACAGGAACTCTGCAAGCTCTGTCTCATGTGTGCATTATTAAGTAGTAGTCAACTCAGAGCCACGGCCAACTGAGAGGAACCCATCCTAGTGGAGACAAAGATATGTGTAGCACTTAGAATCCTAACTACAGGTACCTTTCAGAGATCAACAGGGGACATGCTGGGGGTGTCACAGGGATTAGCTTTCAGGATCCTCCAACATGTAAGTGACCACATATATTTTCCCTCTAATCATGAGGAGAGGGCCAAAAATATTCAAGAGTTCTACCATATAGCACACTACCCTGAAGTACTGGGTGACATAGATTGCACACATACAGAATTTAAAGCACCACTGGGAACAGAGTAGGCTCTACATAAACAGAAAGAGGCACCACTCTATTAACTGCCATTTTGTGTGTAATGATAAGGTAATCATCTTGAATGTGTGTGCTGGTACCCCTGGCAGTTACCATGACTCAAATATCTGGCACACCTCCCAACTGTACCAGATGTTCATTAGGAGGGATATCCCACAGGGTCATTTACTGGGTGATGCTGGTCATGCACTGGAACCATGCCTGATGACACCCATCAGAAATGCACATGCACCCACTGAAGAATGCCATAATGAGGCATATGCTTAAACCAGAAATATAATAGTGCATGTGTTTGGGCTGCTAAAGCCACAATTCCAACACCTAGATACATTTGGGAGATCCCTGCAGTACAATCCGTGGACATGTACTGAAATATTCAGAGTATATGACATGCTACACAACCTCATTCTGAGAAAACAGCTTCAGCAGGATCAGCAAGAGGAAGGAGCACGCATCCCACCACCAATGCCAAGGTCATCACTGCCACAGGCAGATGAGGAGTCAGAGGGGGGAAGCATCAGCTGCAGTGGTTGTAAGCAGTAGGCATGCTCCATATGCTAACACTGGCTAAGAGACAACCTATAGCACACTCACTCACCATGTAGGGGCCTAAAACCTTCCTTCTACACACATATACATATAGTAACATTGATGCCAGGCAACTCTCACAACCTTTACTTCCCCATGTATTGGCTGTGTATTGCTTGCATCAGACAGAATCATCTCTACTAAAACTGTAGCAACTGCTGCATTTACAAGGTAAGTCTTAAACCTGGAGTGCATTGTGTAATAATATGAAAGACTGGGATTTCCTTGTATTTCATTACTTGGTACTCTAAGCAAGTAAAAGGTGGGAGATTTGCAAAGAAATTACCATAACATGTGACAACAGAGACTTATTTGACTTATATGTGTGCACTTAACAATTTAAGTAGTAGGCCTCAGGCATCAAAGATTCACACAGTCATATCTCTCAAAAGTACTGGTGATCATTGCCTGCCCTCAGTTTAGCACAATATGTTTGTATTAGAAAATCATTAACGAGAGAAGTTAAAAAGTAATTATACACATTGCAGTTTCTGACTTCACAACCCTCTCAAGATCCTTTAAAATAATGTTGTGAAATGCTGATGCTATCAACTGGTTAACTTTCCAAGGCTGATATAAGTCAAAGTATAATTATCAGTTCAATGCCACAAATGCAGATATACTAAGGACTACGTGTGCTATGCATGTTGTGTGTGTGTGTGTGTGGGGGGGGGGGGGCAGCAGGAAGCATAGGATGACACAACAGGTTGGTGAGTGTGTGTGAGTAAGAAAGAGAAGCAGGCAGACATTTGGACAAACCAACAAATAGCCAGCGAGACAAAATGAGTTTTAAGGTGGATGGCTGAACCATGTAACTGTTGTGTATGTGTCTGTAGGGGTTCCCAGGTGAAATTGGTGTGTGAGTATCTGCATTACCACAGTTAAAATCTGTGCTAGATCTACATCTTGGTATGTTGGACAGGTGTTAGCCATGCAAGGTAGAGGTGGTAGTTCATTGTTGTCCACAACCATGAGAACTGGCTCTGCCAGGAGTTGCACTGGCATGCCTATTCCCATGGTCAGATGCACTGCTGCTACCTGAACATGACTGATGTCTGCTGGATGAGCTCCCTTCACAGGGGTATCAGGACGAAGATCCCATGGCCTGCCATGTCTGGGTGTGGACAGCTCACCCACTGTTGAAGCATTGGAAATACTACAACTATGGGAGCATGATCGGGCATGGCCATGTTGGCTAACAGCAGATGATGTGGCTGACCTACATCCACGAGGATGCTGTTCCCCTCCCAGCAGACATTCTATCAGAGACAATGCTTGTCCATGACAGACACCCCTCATTCCATCACAAACACCCAACATTCCAATGTGTTATTTATCTGATCCACTGAACTGACAACATGGTGGAGGCAGTCATGCATGCCAGCCTGTGCCACATCTACAACCCTGATCATTTGTCTGGAGTACCTATGAGAATGTGCCTGTGCCTCCATGATGGTCCTAAACATACATTGAGTGGCATACAAAGAGACACCAGGATCAGGTGGAGGGGGGTGGCAGGCCTCCTCTGAGCACACCTAACAACCCTTCTTCATGGCACCTCGCCCACACTTTGGCTACGGCCAGAGTCAACAGGCACTGAAGCTGCAGTAACCACACTTCCTTGATTGATTCTCTCTCTCTCTCTCTCTCTCTCTCTCTCTCTCCACCTGTCTAAAATCTGAGAGCTCACTGGAATGGGTAGGCATAGGCCTACTGGCTGTGTCCAATGGAATTGCAGGGGATTGCTGTATGTCAACCTCAGTGTCAGATTCAATCTCTTCCCCTCCCAACTGTGCCTCTGTTTGGCCACCATCATCATCAGAGTCTGCTGATACACTTACATCAGGTGGCAGAGGTCCCACCCTTCCATTATCATGATTACCTATGAAGAAAAGCAACAAGCACAGGTAAAAGTCAGTACCTACACTACTATAGTCCAATATATGCTAAGAGGAAATTCACCCCGGGGATCACCTCTGGGGCTCTGCTCAACAGGGGCATAGGAAAATAATTTTCTTGGGTGGCAAAAGCCAGGGTACCTTTTTGGCTAGGTTTGTATAGGCCCTAGGGCCAATAGCCTAGTACCTACCTATGAACCTATGAAGAAACCAAAAATGGTGCCACTATTAAAGACAGTACAGCAATACACACAACAGAGCTGACATCAACATCACACACTAAAATATTCCTTTAAATTGGTCTGCAGTACTGACATAAAAAATGTTTGGCTTACCATCTGCAGATAAGATTCTCCACTGTAAACCAGATGTTCCTGGAAGAAGTTAAGCAAAAGGTAAGGGGAACATTATCACAATTAACAGTAACATGGGGAGGGTGGTAATACTATACTTTCAACAAGAATGTGCCTGACAACTCCAAACTAAGCTAATCAATCAGAATGTGTTGTTAACTGTAGAAATCTTCAACCCCCCCAAAGAAATTCTTGTGACACAGAAGTAATGTATTGATTTCAATTATTTTACTATGCAACAGTATTCAACTGTTGAGATAACAATGCCTACCTGGAAGCTCATTCAGAGACATGCTGGCAGTCCCTGACACTGTTGCACCCAGATCCAGTACATGCTGTTCTGCACTCTTCTGGGAGCTGCCTAGATCCCTGATAGTGGCTAGGAACTCTTCATTCAGTGTTAGTGGTGGCTGCATAGCAGGCCCTCCTGTGGCAACCATCTGGTCATAGCCCATTGCAGCTGTTCTCCTCCTTGCAAATGTGATCATGTCAGTGGCCATATGGTCCACCTGCTCATATGTCTTGTCATGGCCACCCATGACATTCACATAATCCAGAATCTGGTGCCAAATTTCCATTCTGTGTGTCATATATCTCTGTCCCATTTCAAGCTGGAAGGCACCATGTTGCCTAGAGGCATCCACTATCACCTGATTTTCAGCATCAGTGAAGGGTGGTCTCTGAGGATTGACACTCTGGGTGGCATTCTCCTAAGTGTCTTAAAAGACAACTAAAGGATAATAACACATAAGTATCACATAACTATAAAATAATGGTTTCCACATAAAACAGAAAAGGTAGCCTGTCAGTATCACCCACTGGAGAAACTTAAAACAGTCTAGAGATGTGAAATATGAACAACAGGTTGGATGCAAACAAAGGAGATTAACAATAGCAACATATCCTTTTTGTGCCATAACAGTAACTCAGCTTTGCTACCCCCCCCATAAGAACAGGTAAATGATACATGCTGCTAACAAACCATCTTTGAAATGCTAAAAGTGCTATCAAAGGAACTGTCCCTGAAACATTTGTACATATGTATCACAGAACATTCAGTTTTCACTTATTGGCAATCATGTATAGCTGTGAAATGGCTTGATAAGCATGCCTATAGCATCAGTACACTTATGCATACAGATAGTGTAAACGCCTTTGCTTCAGAGTTTTCTTAATTACGCTTTACATATGCAGTATGCAGCTGACAAAATGCAAGCAAACCTTCTGAAATTCAGTAATCATCTGTGCAGATATGTCCCAAAGAAATAGTGTATGTTCAGTCTTCTCCCCATAAACAAGTCTCTTCACCATCAGTTTGCCTAGCTACACAATTACCTTTTCATATAGTTTAGATTCAGGGCTATTAGCATGGTGAAGATGCAAATGAGGTGTGAACTGATAAAAATTGCTGAATCCCAAATACTTGTATCCATGAATGAGATGTAAACATAGTGCAGTCACTCCCTCAATGTTTGTTTTTAATGGATTGCAACTGTGAACTGGTAGGGAGAAGGAAAACACGAGAGCACTGCAGGCTGCCTGACATCCAGTGGGTGTGTCAGGCCAGGTTAGATCTACAAAGCGTTAAATGTAAGGTTGGAAATGTAAGTAAGCAGCTCACAATTCACAGGTTGTGTTTGGTAACATCCAACTGCCATTCATCTGTTGGCAACTGCATATAATATTATTCCACTTAATATCCTCACACATTTTAAGATGAATGATATAGAATGGCTTACACATTGCATGTCTCAGATTACTGGCCAGATAACTGAAGACTGACCAAGACAGAGTTGTATATTTGCAAGCAATAATCATAACAGGTTGTATGACCACTAACTCCACTACATCCAAATATAATCAATGTACAATTAACAGTTGTATGGTTTAATATTACTGTAGATGATGTTGAAGTTGGCTGTGTGCAGAATGATTTAAATTCATTGCTGCAGAGCTGTGTGTGTGACAAAGAGGGATAAGGCACCCATCCTGTGTTCTGAAGGTTCAGTGGAGTGAGAGATCAAATCCAGATCTCTGTAGAGATATCTCCTGTGAACCATCATTTTCTATTGTGTATGTCATAGATTGATTTTCCTCTTTTCAACTACTTTTCCCTTTTTGGTCAGCTTTGGCTGTGCTTATCTCATTTGGGTGAAGTGTGGCAGTATGCAAACTGGACAACTGGACCATCCAGGAAGCAGACAGGACCCAGACAGTCAAAAAATAGAAACCAGAAACATTCTATTAAGTTTATTTGGTGTGGTGCAAACCCACTAAGTGGTGTTGCACAGCAGTTAACAGAGAGACCTTAAAAATTAGTAAATTATGTAAAGTCAGTTACCTAGTCTTGAGGCAGCAGGTGTAAGTGCGGGGCTGGAGTACAGATGGACCTGGGTTCTAATACAGGGTTTGCAACCCTTTTTTTCACTGTTGTGATATTACAGTTTATAGTAATTACCTGAAAAATAGACAACCGTTATTTCATCTTTCTTGTGGCATCAGGTGTTAAGTGTAAGACTGCCATACACTTGGTCCTACATTCTAATAAAGGACAATCCATACACTTTTACTGCTGTTCTACTTCCCATTATAATCGCTCTCACTTATAACACTTTAGATAGTGGAGCTGATATTAATTTTATGTTTGAGGGATGAGACACTATAGTTGTCAGACTAACCTTCCAATTGCAATTATTGCATTTCTCACTGCTTGGCACTGCTGCTCTCTTCTTACCATCATGCAAACTTGTGTGTGTGTGTGTGTGTGTGTGTGTGTGTGTGTGTGTGTGTGTGTGTGTGTGTGTGTGTGTGTGTACTCTAGTAAATACAATAACTAGAATGACAGGAAAGCATCAGTCTCCATTGCTCTAGGTCTACTGGCAGACATGGCTGGTGTTAGGGGGATGTTGCCACATTTAGGGCACAGAGGTGGGGTGTCCAGGAGTACAGGATATTTATTTAATTCCTAGTAAAGCACCACAGCCAAAGGCTTCTGCAGGATGACTAGTTTGGCTCCTAGTACAGGTCTGAAGCTGGAATAGTTTAGCCCAGGCTGTATCCAGTGCCACTGGTATCCCACACACTGGACAGCAATGCAAGCATTATTTTAATGACCCACAGAGGAGGAAGAGGGATACTCTCATCCATTGGTTGGAGGAATTTAGGACTGCAGGCATTCTACACCTGTATAAGAGTCAGCTAAACGGACTACTTGCAAGATTTAGAAAGTTGAATATAGGCAAGACTGGTATGCATAATGGTCTTCTGTTCTGTTATGTTTTTTCCAAAGCTGCTAGATATCAGGAGTTCAATGTCCAGGCCCACAGAGAGAGACTGGAGAGACTCAAGAAAGCAAGTGGTATGTATGCAGCAGAATAGAAGTGTTATTGCAGCATTAAAAGTAAAATATAGCTTTTTTTTGGTAATTAAATTGAGCATGTGTATCCCAACTGTAAAAGCAAGTATGCATGCATTAGTCTGTAGCTCAAAACAAGTGTAAGAGTCCAATATTACATTGTAGTCAGATGTTGTTGGTTTAACTACCACAATACACAACTATACCATACTGTTATTTCTTCAATAATATTTATATTAATTTAAAACATCTATACCAGTGGAGCAAATGCCCTGATATAAACTGTAATCTTTATAGCTGTAACATGCATATGTGCAATATATGCACATTTCAAGAATTACTTGCAGCAATCTGTAGTGCAGTGTGTAGCTGTTAGTAGGAATATTTAAATGTAAAACTTAAGATAATTAAGTTATTTAATGTTATTAATGCAGTGTATGTTACATATGATAGCACTAATCTTATCTCATTTTTTCTCTTACCCCAACCCTTATTTCTCTTTTCCAGTTTTGTTTATTTTTATTTCATTTTGTTTTTTTAATTTTGATTTTATTATGTGTCATCAAAATATGTTCATGTCATCTGTGTGTAGCACATCTCTAAATGCTCCACAGCATAGCAGGATAAGCCAGACTCAGTGGATCAGCCTACTCCACTGGCTCCAGCACCAATGCCCAGCACATCTGTGAGTTAACCTGGCAGCACTGCCTCTACTGTCCTTGCACTAACTGCATGCTCAGGAAGTCCTGCTCTGGAGGTGGGTCCAGTGCTACTCTCTGGGAACAGTGGCAGAGGTGGTGATTTCATCAACCACAGTGAGTTTCCAGGATGGTGCACAGGGTGGTGCACTGCATTATTGGTGCACACCTATGCCAGATGGAGAAGTTGCTCTCCCTCATGTTCCAAATGAGGAGGATGCATCAAGCACTCCAGCCACATGAGGAGTAATGACAGTCTAGTGGGTGAGGACTCAATTTTCCACTGTCTCCAAGCTTGAAGTCTGTGGGCCTGGGTTGTCCCCACCTTCACCCCAATCATGTAGTCATGGTGCCCTCCAACCTTTTGTGTCCATCACTGTCCCTGTCTCTTGTCTTGTTTGTCTTTCCAGTCTGCAATTGTTTCCTTACCCACCAAACTTAGCAGACCCAGACATACCTATGTCCCTTCCCCAATATTTCTCTCTCTCTCTGAAATAAAACATAAATGGGCGCTTGTCCCACCAAAAAAAAAAAAAAATCGTTCCATACATAGTTTTCCATTTTGCTCATGTGACTCCTTGACACACTTGATTTGGTCCAATTGGCTATACAACATGATTGCATTGTGGTTATCCCTCTGGAGGTGATAGTCCAAATTCAGTTAATATTCTGCAGATCAGTATTTATTGTTGAAGAAATGGATAGCTATTGTTCTTTTCTACCTGCCTCCTACACATTCCTGTATTGCTTTCCTTTTGTGCTTCACCCTCCCTGTTCCCCATTTCACCACATTCCTATCTACCCCATTTTCACCACTTTACTTTAGTCAAAAAATAAAATCACACACATCACACATAAGTAGCAGCAACACAGGAACTATAAAGAAATCATGTCATTGCATTATACTGTTTTTTTTTATTTTAAAATATTACATACATGTGAATTAGGACCCAGTATCATCAGGGCTCAAAAAGAAATATGTCAATACATTTACACCTGCTTCCAGAGTCAATTAAGCAGCAGGTGTGTTTCCTAGACTAAATACTAACTCTTTTAGTTTAGCAATGCAGCTCACATGTTCATACTGCTTAACTATATGCAAACAGAGAAAAAATTAATGGAAATGTGTATCTTGCATGCACAAACTCTTCTAACCACTGAGCAAACCCAATGCTCTCTGCACTATGGAAAATTAAATATTATTATGTATTAGTACTTTTTACTGTCCATTTCACTTTTCTGACATGAAATTCTCATATGGAAACATAACAGACTGAATGCTTTATCTAACAACATGTCACATATTTACGATACAGCCATGTGTTGACTACACCCAAGCACTGCAACCCTGGTTTCTCAGTCTTTTTCCACACATATATCATCTACACTACATAA
Organism: Protopterus annectens; assembly: GCF_019279795.1. Classification (NCBI taxonomy): domain Eukaryota; kingdom Metazoa; phylum Chordata; order Ceratodontiformes; family Protopteridae; genus Protopterus; species Protopterus annectens. The sequence continues at coordinate 621,242,776 of NC_056729.1, read as the reverse complement.
ATGAATATGTTGTGTGATAAGCAATACACATCATTCTGGTAACATGCAAAACTACAACTATTGACCCATAAGTCTAAACAACCTTATCTGCAAGGCTATCGATGGAATCACTATGGACCTTATTCACAGGGACATAGGGGACCTTCCACATACTTGACCCAACCCATTTTGGTTCTGTCAAGAGTAAATGCTGCTTATCAAACCTAGTGGATTTCTTTGATAATGACCCCAAACACCTGGATGAGGGATAACAGGACATACTGCATACATTAACTTATCCAAGCCCTTTGACACTATCTCCCAATCAGGTATCATAGAGAAACTCTTCTGTCTGGCAATTAACTCATACATTACTAGATGGATAGCCAACTGGCTCACCAACAGAATGCACATTCTCAAAGTTGGGTATTGCACCTCCACCAGTACACCCCTTATCAGTGGAAAACCACAAGGGTCCTCAACTGTTTGAAAACTAATTCTCTGAAGTCCAGAAAAAAGTAGATGGCCTATGGTTTACTAAATTTGCAGATGACTGTCAAGTGGGTGCAATCATATTGAGTACCCCAACAATGTTACCATATTACAGAAAGGGCTAACACGGACAAATGATTGTTGCCACACTCACAAACTGAACATTAAATCAAAACAATGCTTCATTTTCCCCTTTGACAATAAAGTAACCTTACTAAGGGTACCCCTGTAAGCTCAAATACAATGTTGTGAGATTTCTGAACACATGTTGATAGCAATCTACACTTCAATCAGTATGTGTCCATAGTGGTGAGACACACATTCTTCATTGAAAACCTTATAACTAAGGGCATCACATCCAAGAACAGGGAGGTCATAGCTCCACTGTACTCAACCCTTATCAAACCACCAACTGAGTACAATGCTCTCTTCTGTCTGCACCTCATCAGACATCTGCAGCAACTGGAGAAAACACAGAGGTTTGTGACCAAGAGAATCCATGGACTCCAAAATGTGACATATATGGCAAGACTGAAAGACCTGTCACTGTACTTAGTATCATGCAGGCTGCTGAGAGATGACTTGTGTCTGACATACAGAGCAGTCTCAGATCCTGCCCAGCAGGACAAGAATAGCTTTCCACAGGGATGTCAACCTAGACTGTGACATAAACAGAACATGCTGGGGAGACAGACATAAATACCAGTGATAACCACTCCTCTGTAATTCCCTCCCACTGCATGTAAAGCAGTGCTCCTTAATGACCCTATTCAAGCACAATGTTCACAACTGTATGAGTGATTGTGAATTCACCACAGAGGTGGCACCTACGTCCTCATGTACAGGGGCAGTCAGTGGTGATCACAAAATCGGTGTGCTAACAATGACCATCTAAGCATGTGAAAGTATCAAAATGTTGTCAGTCCATGGTATTGGAGAAGTAACTTTAAGATACACAATGCTGCTTTTTGGCTAGACACACACACACACGAACACACACACACACACACACACACACACACACACACACACACACACACACACACACACACACACACACAGTTGACTGCAGGGAGAACAGAACACCTACCTATCTAAGTGCACATACTACAGAACTCAATATTTTATGCAAGCATCATGGCACAAGTCTGACTATTACAACGCTGCAGGACAACTTATAGTTTATATTAGCAGAGTATGTTGGAGAGAAGATGTTGAGAGGCCTACATAGATTCATAGATTCATAGGTTCATAGAAGGTTACTAGGCTAATGGCTCTAGGGCTTTTATGAGCCTAGCCATGTAAAAGCAGAAGTACTCTTACTGAGCAGGCCTCTCAACATCTTATCTCTAATGTGCCCTGTTAATGTCATCCTCTGCAAGTTGTCCTGCAGCTTTGTAAAAGTCAGACTTGTGCCGTGGTACATGCATATAGTACTGAGTTTTGTATTCTGTTTACTTAGGTAGGGAATCTATTCTCACTGCAGTCAGCTGGGGTCTGTGTGTGTGTGTGTGTGTGTGTGTGTGTGTGTGTGTGTGTGTGTGCGTGTGTGCGTGTGTGTGTGTGTGTGTGTGTGTGTGTGTGTGTGTGTGTGTGTGTGTGTGTGTGTGTGTGTGTGTGTTTGTGTGTTTGTGTGTGTGTGTGTATGTGCATACGTGCTTCACATTACAGAGAGTCTTTTACACCAGCATGTGGGATGTTGCTATTACCATATTCTCCTCACCAGACACTATTGATGTCATCAGCTATATCTGATTTGTGGATGCGCACTATTCCCACCAAGGTAGGATCAGAGCCTGGCCTGGAATTCAGGGAGAAGGCACCACATACTATATGATACTGATTACAGTGGCATGGATCTCAGACTATCCAGATACATCATGGTATGATTTGTAGGCTCTGTGTGTTCTTGGTAAGGAACCCCTGTGGTCTCTCCAGCTCCTGCATGTGTCTGGTGATGTGCATGCAGAAGAGAGCATTATACTCTATATTAGTGTTTTGATGAGGTTCAAGTACAGTGTTGTAATATAATCTTCAGATATGAATACGATAAAATGATTTATGATGTGCACAACATAGGCTTTCAATACCAGTGTGGACAATTGGTGGTCATAGCTCAATTTGCTATGGACGTGTGTTCGCAGTGCTTGCAATACTATGTTTCAGCATAGTGAAACTGTAGTCAATGCTGTAATTTTCATGGAATTCCACTTTGCAGAAGGACAAAATAAAGACACATTTTTGCATGTATTTGTAGATTATGTGGGTTTGTCATCAATCCCTCAACACAAACCATGAAACACATACTTCACAAAACCAGTGTGTTACACAATCAAAGCCCTTGAGGCAAAATAACATACCCAACACACTAGTAATAGGTGACTCTATAGTCAGCACACTTACGTCCCACTCACTAGGCTCAACAAGGAAAAGGTTACTGTTAGCTGCCTGTTGGGTGCCAGGATCTGCCACATAACACAAGCACTCAGGTCACTTCAGAACAAGTACAAATGTGACTCTGTCATTGTCCATGTTGGTGTGAATGACCAGAGCCATACCTCCCTGGACTACATGAAAAGAGACATGGAGGTGCTCTCTGAACACGTAGCCCCATCTGGTATAACACTGACCCTGAGTAGCATCCTGCCCTCAACAAGAATGATACCACGGTATAAAGAAAAAATGATCAATTTCAACAATTGGCTAGGCTTCTGGTGTCATTCAAAGGGAATCCAGTGTCTGTCAGCCTGGGATGACACGCTCGACAAGCCACACTGCTTTGCTAGAGATGGCTTGCACCTGTCACCCTTAGGCTTTCGAATACTGGCCAAGGCTCTTGCCATCCCCATAATGCCTTTTTTAGGCAAGGCTCAAAATGCAAACCCACTGCCATAAATAGCACAAGTACAAAAAACTGAGGGCAATGCTACTTAATGCCAGAAGTCTAAACCTCAAAATGCAAGCACTCGAGGCACTCCTTAGTATGGAGAAAATTGATATATGTGCCTTAACAGAAACCTGGTTTAAGGCTCAAGAGAGCACCCCAGTACTACCAGGCTACAACTCATACCATACATTTTGGCCACAAAACCCAGACCGAAATACAAAAGGCGGGGGCGTATCCATATTCATCAAGGATACCCAAACTTCCAGGTTAGTGGCACAGCACGATGCTTTAGAGATCATCCATGTGCAACTAACAATGGGTAAAACTGCAATTCAAATTGTAGCTTGCAACAGATCACCCACCATGTCCCAGGACCCCCATTCCACATTTATGGAAACACTGAGAAACATAAAGGTCCTACCAAACACCCTGATATTGGGTGATTTCAATTACCCAAACATTAACTGGGAGAACTACTCAAGTACTAACTCCCTTGTCCAACATTTCCAAGAATTTATAAACTCAAATGCCCTGTATCAACTGATCAACACCCCCACCAGAGGCGACAACATATTAGACCTGGTCATCACCAACATGGGTGACCGGTGTTCCACACTGGAGGTCAACCCCTTTCTGGTTAGATCTGACCATAAACTAATCACTCTGGATATCCCCATTCCGCCCCCACCCCTGGTAAAAAAAACACAGTGAAATACTTTTCAAAAGCAAACTTCACATTACTTAAGACCAAGGTGGAAAGTTTCAAAGCACCCATGCCAAAGGATAACGCTGTGCAAGCTGCAAAATCCTTTACAAATGCACTCTATGGGCACCTACAAGAATGCATGGATCATGCTATCCGAAGCAAAACCAAGACTCACTCCTCCAAGAAAAGGAAACCAGTCTGGTGGACCCCTGCCATAAGCAAGCTATACAATGGAAGGAGGAAACTAGTACAGAAAAGAGTAAAATCCCAAGAAGGGAAGACATCCCTGATCAGTATCAGCAAGAAACTACAATCCCTCATAAAATCATCCAAGGCTAGCTTCGAAAGAAAAATTGCTAAGGACTCCAAAGATAACCACAAGCCATTATTTAGCTATGTCAAGAATCTAAGTGGCAATGCTCAGATCTGCTCAGAGTTAGTGCAGAATGGCACAAAATACACTGAACCGACCGATATCACCAACATCCTGGCAGACAGATTCAGCGCAAACTTCACTCCCCTCTCACCCCCAAAAGGGCCCATAACCATACCAGAAGAATGTAGTGCCCATGAAATTGCAGACACTCAGGTTAAAACAGCCCTCTCCAAAGCCAAAAACACAGCATTAATGGGACCGGACGGTGTCCCAGGCTGCGTCCTACACAAGCTCAAAGATGAACTAAACCCTCACCTAAACACACTGTTCAAACTCACCCTCTCCAGAGACTGCATGCCCATAGAGTGGCACACAGCAACAGTTATTCCACTCCACAAAGGTGGAGCCACAACAGACCCCAAGAACTATCGCCCTATAAGCCTGACTAGCTTGGTCTGCAAGGCTATGGAGCACATCATCATGGATCTCATAAACAGAGACATTGGGAACCTCCAAACACTGGACCCTACCCAGTTTGGCTTTGTTAAGGGCAGATCATGCCTCCTAAACCTAGTGGACTTCTTTGAGACAGTTACCAAGGCTATAGATGAGGGAAAGGTGGTCCACACAGCCTACCTGGACCTCACAAAGACCTTCAAAACCATTCCCCATTCAGGTATTATAGACAAGCTCACCAACCTGAAAATAAACCCCTACATCACGAGGGGTCTACTTCATGTTGTCGAAGGCCAACAGTATCAAAGCTGATATTGTTAGCACCAGATTAACGAAAGCAAAAAACATTGAATGTTTAAATGGAAAACTCCATAAGGGGAGATTTCCATTTAGTTCAATGTAGTGTGGTTTCAGAGTTGGTATATTTAAGTAGGGGGGTGTGGGGGTGCAGGGGGCTTGCCCCCTAGCTTGCAAAGGTAAGTTGTTATTTATTTTTGTTTTTAGGCATTTTTTTTTATCTTCCAATGTTTCAGAATTCGATGATACCACAGATTCAATATTCTGAAACTTCAATAAGATAATATAGACGCACATCACGAGATGGGTTTCCAACTGGCTCTTGGACAGAACCCACATGGTAAGAGTTGCGGGAGCTAAGTCTGACTCTAAACCAGTTACAAGTGGCATTCCCCGAGGCTCAGTCCTAGGACCCCTCCTGTTTGGCATATACTTCTCAGAGGTACAGGCAAGCACATAAGGACTATGGCTGACCAAGTTTGCAGATGACTGCAAACTAGGGGCTATAATTGACTCTCCAGTGGACACAGACGTCCTCCAAAAGGGTCTCACTGAGACAGATACCTGGTGTCAAAACTATGGCCTCAAGCTAAATGCCAAAAAGTGCATAATCATCCCCTTTGGAAAAAAACAAAGTACCCACAAACTACCACATAGTTGGTAGCCCCCTAAATACAGAAGACGTAATAAGGGATCTGGGGACCCAAGTAGATAGTAATCTCTCCTTTGATAGTCACATTGCCAAAGTAGTTAGAAAATCCTTCTATGTGGCCCACCTAATCACAAAAGGGTTTGCATCCAGATCAAAAGAGGTCATTGTGCCCCTCTACACATCACTCATAAGACCCATCAGAGAGTACAATGGCCCATTTTGGATGTACCTTATAAGACACCTGCAACAGCAGAAGTACCTCACCAAGAGTATCACTGGCCTCATATAGATGCCCTATGCAGCTCGACTAAAGAAACTCCAGCTGTACTCGGTTGCATACCGCCTACTCAGAGGTGATCTCTGACTGACATACAAGGCCATGTTCAACCCAGATTTAATGGACATGCCCCAACTAAAGAAAACCATATCCCCTTGAGCCACATGCTCTAGGGATCTAAACCTCACCACAACAATAAATAGGACATGCTGAAGGGATAGATTCCTGTCCCAGAGACTTCCCATGCTCTGGAACAAAATTCCAATCTACATTAGGCAGAGCTCCTCACTAACCCTCTTCAAGAGAAACCTTGACGAGTGGATGGGAAACAGAAAGTTTACCCCGGGGATCACTTCAATGGCTCTACTGGACAGAGGCACAGGGAACTAATCTAAGGGGGCAGCAAAAGCCAACACATTCCAGCTAAGCTTATAAATTCCTTCGGGCAGATAGCCTAGTACCTACCTATGAACCTATGAACCTATCTGTATTAGCCCCTCATGTAGTATGTTATCATCATAGATGGACTCAATGATTGTACCCAGTATGCAAGAATAAGCAAACACAGTAAGCCAAAGGCTGCATACTTTAGCCTGAACTGCCAAGAAATAGATTCCAAACAGTAAAAGGCCAAGCACAGATCCCTGGCGTACGCCAATGGTGAATGCTCTACTGGTACAGGTTAGTTCACCCACTTTCAAAGTGTGTGTTCTGCTAGTGAGCCAATTGGTTGCCCACCTAGTGATGTAAGGGTTAATCCCCAGCTGGGAGAGTTTCTCAATGATACCTTGTATGGTGGATTGTGTTAAAACCCTTGGCCAGATCAGGATGGCCAGTATGCACTGTCTTACATTCATAAAGACCTATCATACAAAATCAATGGGCTGTGACAACTTCACAGATCGCCTATAGCTTGACTCAGCACATACATCTTCCTGACACTGTTCAGTACATACTTCAACAGACCCTCCACACAGACTATGTTCCTGTAGAATGGTATATATCAACATGCATCCATCTGAGTTGGGAGAAACAGCATGCAATGCATACATGTATAGACACATCCTAACTCTCCTCATCTGTGAGGTAGACCAACATGTCATCCTAGACATTTTCTAACTGGACACTAGTAATATCCCAGCTGTGTTGCAACAGACCTGTGTGAGTTGTTAATGCTCCATCATGTCTGTTACATCTGTTAGATGTCCTCAAAGGGCATGCATGACAACAACATTATCATCCTTTTGAACTTGACAGTCCCAATGCATTCGATACAAATCCACACTGCGGTATTCTGCACCATCAGATGTAGCTATAAATACATATATTACCAAGTAGAGAGACCACTGTATCACATACATGGCATATAAATATGTTGAAATATGTGAATTGACCTGTCTCAGGTCCAGTGATTAGGTTTGTACTTCAGAAGTTATGTTCTCCAGAGATGGATAAAAGGAATAGTAGTGAGTATAATAACAATACATTGCAGAGAATAATAAATCAAGAAGGCAAGAAAATGTATTTTGTTACTTCTTATAATATACTTTCTGATGTGATTATAGCTATTATTAAATATTATTGGTCTTTCCTGGTGAAGGGAAGACATTAAATAATGTATGGCATGTGCCCTTGATTTCTTTTAAGAGAGGTCGTAATTTAAAAGATATGTTAGTACATGCAACTTTTTCTTTACCTGATTTAAATATGGGGAATGAAGTTGCTAGGTTAGGTACTTGGGCATGTGGAAATTGTTCAGTTTGCCCATATGTGATGAGATTTTTTGATAAAATCAATGGTATAAAATTTAGACCAGTAACAGAATTTACTTGTAATGCAGTAGGTATTATTTATGCCCTTAAATGTCCCTGCAACCTTTTTTTATATAGGTGAGAGTAAGAGGTCATTCAAGGTTAGATTGCAAGAACATATTCGAGATATTAAAAATAATAAAATGGAAAGTCCTATTGCTTTCCACTTTAAATCTGTACATGGGGGAGTTCATTCAGAACTGAGAGGTCGTATTCTTGAACAAGTTAAAACAACAAATATAACTTGTTTAAAAAACAAGTTACTGTTTAAAGAAGCAGTTTTTATTTTGAAGTATAACACTTTGACACCTGGTGGATTAAATCAGGAATGTAATTGGAAATATTTATTGTAAATGTTATTGTTTACCCAAGATACATAAAAATTTAGTGAATCCACCAGGTCGTCCCATAGTAGCAGCTAGTAATTACTTTTTGCACAATATTGGAATTATGTTGCACTGTTATTTAACTAGATTCTTATATAAAATATTCTTTTGATTTTTTAGATAAAATTAAACATGTACCTTGGGAAAAAGATTGTTACTGGATAACATTAGATGTTAAGAGCCTATATACAAATAATAAACATTCAATATGTATTGAGGCTCTTAGATTTTTTTTGAGTGACAGACCCGTTTCCAATTATATTATTGAACTAATTTATTTTAGTTTAGTTAATACTTATTTTGAATTTAATCAAGTAGTTTATCAGCAGACACAAGGTACAGCTATGGGGGCTCCCTTTGCCCCAGTGTATGCTAACCTGGTGATAGGCTATTTAGAAATTATTTTTTTATATAGATTAGATTTTTTAAGAAATATGTAATTTGTTATTTTAGGTTTATAGATGATTTGATTTTTGTAGGTAAGGGGGGTAGTTCATTAATACAAGAGTTTGTTAATATACTAAATTCTAATCAGTTAGGTTTAAGGTTTGAAGGTCTACAAAGTGGCAATTCGGTTATTTTTTTGGATTTGATCCTAAAAGGCAACATTAGAGATGGAAAAATTATCACTAGTATACATAGAAAATTTGGTGATGATGGTTATTTTTTTTGATGGATGTAGTTGCCATCCAACTCATATTTTGAATTCTTTGCCTTATGGTGAGTTATTAAGAGTTAGTAGGTTGTGCAATGAACCTGCTACTTTAGAAAAATAAATTATTAATTCTTGCTAGATGTTTAAAAATAGGGGATATACGTTGGAAGTTATTAAAAATGCCTTAGAGAAGTTATGTCCTCCAGAGATGGATAAAAGGAATAGTCGTGAGTATAATAATAATGCACTGCGGAGAATAATAAATCAAGAGGGCAAGAAAATGTATTTTGTTACTTCTTATAATATAATTTCTGATGAGATTACAGCTATTAGAAAATATTACTGGTCTTTCCTGGTGAAGGGAAGATATAAATTAAATAATGTATGGCATGTGCCCTTGATTTCTTTTAAGAGAGGTCGTAATTTAAAAGATATGTTAGTACATGCAACTTTTTCTTTATCTGATTTAAATATGGGGAATAAAGTTGCTAGGTTAGGTACTTGGGCATATGGAAATTGTTCTGTTTGCCCATATGTGACCAGATTTTTTGATAAAATCAATGGTATAAAATTTAGACCAGTAACAGAATTTACTTGTAATGCAGTAGGTATTATTTATGCCCTTAAATGTCCCTGCAACCTTTTTTTATATAGGTGAGAGTAAGAGGTCATTCAAGGTTAAATTGCAAGAACATATTCGAGATATTAAAAATAATAAAATGGAAAGTCCTATTGCTTTCCACTTTATTTCTGTACATGGGGAGTTAATTCAGAACTGGGAGGTTCTATTCTTGAACAAGTTAAAGCAACAAATATAACTTGTTTAAAAAACAAGTTACTGTTTAAAGAAGCAGTTTTTATTTTGAAGTATAACACTTTGACACCTGGTGGATTAAATCAGGAATGTAATTGGAAATATTTATCGTAAAGAGTTAATGGCATTAGATTGTTTAATTGTTTTATTTAATTGTAATTGATGCACCTTTATAAGAGGTGTATTTTTCCTACCATTGTTATCTCCTGGAAGGCTTTTTTGCCGAGGCGCTAGAGAGGTTTTTTGTGCTTTTAATAAAGGATATATTACTGGCTTTTGTCGTCTGGATAATTTTCGTTTACTTCTGTGGTTTTGGACTGTACATCAGGGCTGTCTGCTAGGCCCTTTCGTGTCCATTATTTAAGTCACAGACATCACAAATGACAAACACACCCTGTATCCAAACAACTTTCTGAAGGATTACAGATTGTGGCCAATCATTCACTGCAACTCTGATATTAGCATACTACAGACAGTTTCAACACATACCAAAGATTGCTGCTACAGCCATGACAACACCTGCAATCATGCAAAAACATGGGGGAATTTGTTACGTCAGGAAAACAAAGACACAACCCAAGTATAATGTAGATATCACACCCTATAATCAGACCAGTAGGTATGTGACCTATGTCCTGGGGTAGATGATAAGTTGAACTTCCATCAACATGTGGCCACAGTGCTGACTACTTCCTTGTATGTAACACCGCAACTGATTATGTAAAGGCCATCCACATCACAAGCCATAATACTTTCATAGTTCACAGCTTTCATCACACCAATAACTGAGTAGAGTGCACCCTTCTTCATGTACTATAGTACACATCTTCCAGTGATGTGTAACTGAAGTGTACCACCTTTGCCACAGTGAGGTGTCACACATCTTATTGGCCATACCTAGGTATTCTTTTTATGACATAAACATTACTGTCTGATGGTGCAGAACCCCCATCAAGTTGTTACACCAGATGCATGTGTGATGGCTGGTCTGGTGATGCACACAGTGCATACATAGCTGTTTTGATAACATTAATTGCATGGGTAGCATTTGTGGCATTGCGGATTGTGCCAAATATATATGCCATGTATATATGCCATGCACACCAGTCAACTAGCCTGTATTGATCATAACTTGCATGGAGGTATAGCAGTGTCCCTCCTAACACCTCCAGTAGATGTTACAGTGTCAGGACAGTGTGCATGATTACCCTCATAGAGTGCAGGCATGTCATCATAGTTGTACAAGTGTGTGCAGAATCATCTCTGATCACTGTAAATGACATGTTATGTCAGAGACATGGGATACTGGTGGTATTATTCTGATTTTGTCCATGATTATGCGTGCTTCTTTTAATGTTCTCCATGAGCCTTTACCTGTGCCCCACTTGCAGGAAACCTCTGCTAAGATTACATTGATATTCAGGAAAATCGGTTTGCATAGCTTCATAATATGCACCCTATGCCAATTGTATATAAGATCCCTGAAAGATGTCCTCTGCATTGTTCATGTAAGGATGATTATCTCACACAGACATCTTCCCCATTTTTATGTCACTTTGTATGACAGTCACATAATACACATTTTTATTACTGACCATACTGATATGTGATTGGTGTTACTGCTACAACTGTCTTCCATTGACATGCCCTCATCTGCTGTACATTAGGTTGTTTCACCTATGCTCTTTCCCTTTCTTCATTCCTACAATTCATCTGTGTGTCCTTATTCAATACACACACTTCCCTTGAGAGTTTATTTTACATGGCAGTCCATGTACCCTTACAGATCTTTTACACAACTTTGGTACAGAATGCCAGGAATGGGATTTCACTATACTCTGCACTGTATGCATTGTCCTATACTATGTTTTCGTGTTTTGACCATATATGTAACTATCATATCTCTCAGCTGATTTTCACAGAATGTCCATATTTTGCCTTATATCTTCAAGTCTGTTCCTTATAAAATTTGTGATTTTCTGCCATATCACTGGGATGATCTTAGGACTGATGTCACTCAATAATTACATACATTTGAGTTTCAGATTTCAAATCCTTCAGAAAATGTATCTTAACACAAACCTTCTTATTCTAGGGCATTTCTAAGTTTAAAAGAGTAAATATGTAAAATCTTTCTCTGTTACTGAGTCATTGTCCTCCATTATGTTGGGCTTTTTCCAGATTTCTTGCACTAAAATATTGAGCACTATGATAACTATATATGCTAAGCCACTGGTGATCACTGTAGCCTTCTGTTCAAACCAACCAACTGTGCTAGAGTGTAAACAAGATTGCTATTGGTGTTGCTTTCCATGGTTTCCTGGCCTGCAACACTGTTGCCAGCTACAAAACCCTGCTTGTTTATGTTCGAACGTGATGTGCAGCATGAATATGCATTCAGCGCTGTTGCTCTCTGTGCAAACACATAAACTCAATGTAGGCTTCACACAAAGTTGAGACAGAGTTTATTGAATTCCAGTGAATGTTTATAATAGAATGAAAGGAGAATATTAATGTATATGTTTTATGAGATACCCTAAAATCTTATTTATATGGAAAAATGCTCAGAAGACAAAATAATTGCCTGGAATAATGCACTAATTAATAGTTTTAAGAAGATAAATACTGCCAATATGAAGGAAGAAAAGATGATTTTTTTTAAATTTGTTAAACACATTAAATAGCAAATGAAGTCTAAATCATAAAACGGGAATAGTACTGCAAATATTAAATTCAATACATACTCAGTAACAAACAAGGATCTACATAGCTTTGCAAATACATATAAAATAATTTCCATATGTACTCACACAAATTCTATAAGAAATACAAACAATAAAATAGTTATGGATAGAGAATGTATAGTACATGAATTATAAAGATGTCACAACTTACTAAATAAAAAGGGATCTCTTTTAACAAAAGACAGTCCCCCAGATTCTGGAAGCCTTGCACGGCATGCAGGATTAGTGCAGGAGCTCTAGCAGGCAATTTATCTGCCGTGCGATCCAGGAATCACTATTCTGCCATTAAAGTCAATGGCAGGCAGAAGTCAACATGGCCACTGAGTAGTGGTTGCTAAGGGGGGAGGCTCAGTGTGAGACATGTAACTATGCATTAGCAGGCAATCCTATGCAAGTGAGGGGAATGATAGTGAATCCCAGATCTCCGCAGCATGCTAGTCAGCTCCCAACAGTGTAAGAGCAGGAATAGCTTGGTGCAAGCCTAGGAGTTAGCTGACATCATAGGGGGGGGGGTGTCAGGCATACTGTAAGCAGATTGGAGCCCTGTGGCTCAGGTTTGCTCCTAGCTAAGCACAGCTAGGCAAGGGGGTGTGTCTGAGTCTGCCTAGCACTCTTTACATTGCCTAAGCAGGTGTGTGAAAGGAAAAAAAAAAAAAAAAGATAAATCAGGAAATAGCAGCTCTGTGCACATTTGAACAATGTGTTTGCATGGCGCGCCCCTGGGCTTAAACAGGAAGACAATGGGAAGGAAAAACAGTAGTAGGAAGTTAATCAAGGAGAACTAGCATAGCTGGCAGGTGAAATGAATCAGAATCAGCCAATTACATAGGCAGCAGGCCAGCCCAGAACACTACTATAAACTATGCAAACACCTCCTACTCTGGTTTTTCTCATACTCTACACCACCGGAGTAAACAAGTGGGGAAGTTTTAACAGACAAAACAATAAAATGATAGGGGCTGCAATAGCTATCATACAACAACTTGTGGAAGAGGCTGAGGGTGGTGAGGATGTGAATGCTGTCGACCAACCCACAGTTAGGAGATGAAGAAGAGTGTACAGACCCAGGGTAACCTACCACGAGCTACATGAGATGGAGACAGTGGAGTGCTATAGGGTGGACAGGGACCTCCTACAGCAAATCGTTGAGCTATGCCGACCACGCCTGACACACAGAACAAACAGAGGGGAACCCATCCCAGTGGATACCAAGGTATGTGTAGGCCTAAGAATATTAGCTACAGGTACCTTCCAAAGGCCAACTGGGGATATGATGGGGATCTCACAGGCATCAGCATCCAGGGTACTCCACCAGTTCCTGGATGCCATGTCGGCACATGCCGGTGAGCGTATATATTTCCCCCAACAACCGTGAGGTGTTGGCCAACAATATGCAACTGTTCCACCAAATAGCAGAATACCCTGAGGTAGTGGGTGCTATAGACTGCATGCACATATGCATCAAAGCACCACCCAGTGAGCAGGGTAGGGTCTACATCAACCACAAGGGCTTTCCCTCCATCAACTGCTAGGTCATGTGCGATTCCCAGGGCATAATAATGAATGTGTATGCTGGCTGCCCTGGAAGCTATCATGATTCCCACATCTGGCATCTGATGCAGCTGTACCAGAGATTTGCCAATGGGGACATCCCTCATGGTCACCTAGTGGGGGATGCTGGATATGCACTGGAGCCGTGGCTGATAACACCCATCAGAAATGCACACACACCCGAACAAGAACTCCATAATCAGGCACACACACATACACGAATTATAATAGAGCATGTGTTTGGGATGCTCAAGTCATGGTTCTGGTGCCTGGACACATCTGGTGGAGCTTTGCAGTACTCACCAGCTACATGTACCCAAATTGTCATCATATGTGCCATGCTACACAATATAATCCTGCAGAAACAGCTGCAGCAGAAACAGCATGGGGCAGGGCCACACAGCCTCCCACCATTGCCAAGACATGCACAGGCACAGAGTGATTCAGAGGAGGAACAACCTGAGCCTGCCACAGTAGGCCAAAGGAAGCATGCCCAGTATGACCTGGTCTTGGCAAAGAGGCAAGGCATACCACATACACTGACACAGGAGGGACCCAGGGAATAGCACTTCTCTCTGATTCTCACATATAGTAAAAGGGATGCCAAACATGACACTACCTGTGCTCAACCATGTGTAGGAAGTGCACTATGTGCATCTGACATAGGCAGCCCTGCAACACCACCCTTAATACTGGTACACCCACAAGGTAAGTGACTCACACATGCCAGTCAGGGGGGTTCACATGCCCAACCACAGTCACAGCCAGCAGGACAGGTGTAGACAAACACAAACAAAGGCTATGCTATGGCCTCTGAATGATGCCTATGGGTAACCTCTCCCCCAGGCCTACACAGACAGACTACAGCAGGTCAGGCAGTGGGATCTTAGTTCTGAAGGGTAGAAAGTCAGAAACTAATATATAAGTCAATCAAAGCTAAGACCTGTAGTGCACTGATATGCCTTTAGTCAGCATGATAGGTTAGAATACAGAAATGTAGTACCTGACATATGAATATAGTCATAGCAAATGTGTACAAGTGTCAGGTGTACCCCCCCATTCTACGTAGAAATGTAATAACAGTCAGGTGTGCCTCCTTCAATCCTGTGTAAAAATGTAGTAACAGTCAGGTGTGCCCCCCCAATCTTGTGTAGAAATGTAGTAACAGTCAGGTGTGCCCTTCCATTCCTGTGTAGAAATGCAGTAACAGTCAGGTGTGTGCCAAACCAATCCTGTGTAGAGATGTAGAAACAGTCATGTGTGCCCCCCCAATCCTGTGTAGAAATGCAGAAACAGTCAGGTCCCCCCCCCCCAATCCTGTGTAGAAACGTAGAAATAGTCAGGTCTGCCCCCAAATCCTGTGCAGGAATGTAGAAACAGTCAGGCGTGCACCCCACAACCCTACGTATGTATGTAGCAATGGTCTGGTGTGCCTTCCCAATCCGATGTACACACGCTGTAACAGTCAGGTGTGCCCCCCCACAACCCTATGTAGAAATGTAGGAACATGTATGTGTAGGTATAATACCAGTGGAGCAAAGATGCACAGAGGTAGCCAAGATAGCAGGATAGGTTGTAGCATCTGCACAATATGCAGATATGTGTGTGTTAGGTTGGTGTGTGTTTCATATTGTGTGAGAGTGATCAGTATATATGCATGTTGAGGTAAGACCTGGTCGCCATTACCCACTACCGCTGATGACAGGGACAAGTCCTCACAACTGCAGTGCCAAAGACAATACCCACCAGTATAACACAAGCTAGCAGTAAACCATTGCAAATGTATCGTGGTAATATGCGTCACCATTTGAAAGACTGACATGGCATAGCTGTTGGGCTAGATATACAAGCAGTACACAGGGGGAAGTACCCCAGACATGCAGTATATATTGTGTCACTGTGAAATGGACACACCTTTGGAATAGTACAAACAGGTATGCATCACATTATCTGGTCCTGTAGTAGGGGATACCGGTATTGTCTGCCCAAACACTAGCAGATCACAAAGGTGGTAGGACTGATGCACTGGGAAACAGCTGATGTACCTGCACATACAAGCATAACTGGAATGCCCAATGCATATTTGTGTGTCAGATGCAAGTAGTGTCCATAAGCACACATGCACCCAGCTCACACAAACTCCGCCCACAGGTACCTCTCTGGTTGTACCCCTGCTGTGGGGAATGGGTACAATATGACCCCAGCTGTATATGGCAATAGCGAAAGAATTCAACTGAAAATGACCTGCAGGTATGGTAGCTGCACACCTCCAAAAGTCCTCAATACCTTTCAAAAAACCAAGAGCCGGCAAAACAGTTTCAATAAGATTTATTGTAAATACAATAAGGAGAACAAACAGACCGGTTTTGGCTAAATAAAAATCTGCCAAAGCAGCAGAGACCTCCAAAGCAGACATCCAAGCAACCTCTACCCCACAACAATACCCACGTATCACATATTTCACAAAGTCAGTGTGCCACACAGTCACAGCCCTTAAGGCTAAACAACACACCAAATACACTTGTAATAGGTAACTCTATTGTCAGACACACTGACGTCCCACTCACCAGACTGAACAAGGAGAAGGTCACTGTAAGCTGCCTGTTGGGTGCCAGGATCCACCACATAACACAAGCACTCAGGTCACTCCAAAGCAAGTACAAATATGACTCCGTCATTGTCCATGCTGGTGTGAATGACCTGAGACGTACCTCCCTGGACTACATGAAAAGAGACATAGAGGGGTCTCTAATCATGTAGCCCAGGCAGGTATGACCCTGACCTTGAGTAGCATCTTACCCTCACCAAGAGTGATGTCACAGTATAAAGACAAAATGATCAATTTTAACAATCGGCTAAAGTATTGGTGTCATTCAAAGGGGATCCAGTGTCTCTCAGCCTGGGATGACATGCTCGGCAAGCCATGTTGCTTCGCTATGGACGGCTTACACCTGTCACCCATGGGCTTTCAAATACTGGCTAAGGCTCTTGCCAACCCTATAGTGCCTTTTTTAGGCAAGGCTCTAAAGACAAACCCACCTCCATAGACAACACAAGGAGAAAAAAACTAAGGGTAATGCTACTCAACACCAGAAGTCTAAACCTCAAGATGCACGCACTCGAGGCTCTCCTCAGTATGGGGAATATCGATATTTGTGCAGTAACAGAAACCTGGTTCAAGGCTCCCAAGAGCACCCCAGCAGTACCAGGTTATAACTCATACTATGCTTTTCGGCCCCAAAACTTGGACTGAAAGACAAAAGGAGGCGGAGTATCTGTATTCATCAAAGATACCCACACCTCCAGGTTAGTGGCACTGCATGAAGCATCAGAGACCATCCATGTGCAACTAACAGTGGACAAAACTGCCTTTCAGTTTGTAGCCTTCTACAGATCACCCTCCCACTCTCAGGAACCCCACTTAGCTTTCTTAAGAACATTGGAGAATATGAAGGTCTCTCCAAACACCATAATATTGGGTGACTTCAAGTACCCAAACATTGACTGGGAAAACTACTCAAGCCCCAACACCCTTGCCCAATGATTCCTAGAATTTATAAACTCAAATGCTATGGAACAACTGGTCACCACTCCCACAAGAGGGGACAATATATTGGACCGGGTCATCACCAACATGGGGACTATATGTTCTACACCAGAAGTAAACCCCTGATTGGTAAGATCAGACCATAAACTAATCTCACTAGACATCCATATCCTGTCCCCACCCCCAGCCAAGGAAACCACTGGGAAAAATTTCTCAATAGCAAACTTCACACTTCTCAAAGCCGAGGTGGAATCCTTCAAAGCCCCCGGGCCAGTGGAAAATACTGCCCGAACCACAGAATCCTTTACAAACGCATTCTATGAGCACCTGCAGGAATGCATGGATTGTGCTATCCCAAATAAAACCAAGACTCACTCCTCCAAAAGCAGGAGACCTGTCTGGTGGACCCCGGCCATAAATAAGCTATACAACAGAAGAAGGAAGCTACTACATGATAGAGCAAAATCCCAAAAAGGGAAGGCATCTCTGATCAGTACTAGCAAAAAACTACGATCCCTCATAAAATCATCAAAGGCCATCTTCGAAAGAAAAATTGCCCAATACGCTAAAGATAATCACAAGGCCTTCTTTAGTTATGTCAGGAATCTGGGTGGAAACTCCAAGATATGCTCTGAGTTAGTGCAAAATGGCAAAAAATACACTGAACCCACAGACATTGCCAACATCCTGGCAGACAGATTCAGTGCAAACTTCTCCCCCCCCAAAAGAGATATTGTCTATCCCAAAAGAATGTAGCCTCCCAGACATTACAGATGTACAGGTGAAAGCTGCCCTCTCCAAAGCAAAAAACACAGCATCAATAGGACCGGAAGGTGTCCCAGACTGCATCTTACATGAGCTCCAAGAAGAACAGAACCCACACATAAAGTCACTGTTCAAACTCAGCCTTACTTCAGGATATGTACCCAAAGAATGGCGTACAGCAACAGTGGTCCCGCTCCACAAAGGTGGTGCCACAAGGGACCCAGGGAACTATCGCCCCATAAGCCTGACTAGTCCGGTCTGCAAGGCTATAGAGCGTATCATCATGGAACTCATAAACAAAGACATTGGAACCCTCCAGACACTGGACCCTACCTAATTCAGCTTTGTTAAGGGCAGATCTTGCCTCTTAAACCTAGTTGAATTCTTTGAAATAGTTACCAAGACCATAGATGAGGGGAAGGTAGTCCATAAAGCCTACCTGGACCTCGCAAAAGCCTTCGACACAATACCCCACTTGGGCATCATAAATAAGCTTACCAGCTTAAATATCAACCCCTATGTCACAAGATGGGTTGCAAACTGGCTCAGGGATAGAGCACAGATGGTCAGAATTGCAGGTGCCATGTCAGACTCTAAACCAGTTACAAGTGGCATCCCACAAGGCTCAGTCCTGGGACCTCTCTTGTTCGATATATATTTCTCTGAGATACAGGCTAACACGGGAGGACTATGGCTGACCAAGTTCGCAGATGACTGCAATCTGGGTGCCATAATCGACTCTCCGACTGACACAAGCATCCTCCAAAAGGGTCTCACAGAGATGGATACTTGGTGCCAGAGCCACGGCCTCAAGCTATATGCCAAAAAGTGCATAGTCATCTCCTTTGGGAAAAACAAAGTGCCCACGAATTACCACATATTTAGTAACCCATCAAGTATGGAAGAAGTAATTAGGGATTTGGGGACCCAAGTAGATAGTAATCTCTCCTTTGACAATCACATTGCCAAAGTGGTTAGAAAGACCTTCTATATAGCCCAGCTTATCATGAAAGGGTTCACATCTAGATCAAGAGAGGTCATTGTGCCCCTCTACTCATCACTCATCAGGCCCATAATTGAATACAATGTCCCATTTGGGATGTACCTTACCCGACATATGCAGCAACTGGAGAGACCCCAAAAGTACCTCACCAAGAGGATCATGGGCCTCAAACAGATGCGCTATGCAGTTTGACTAAAGAAACTCCAGCTCTACTCAGTTGCTTACCGCCTACTCAGAGGTGATCTGTGCCTGACGTACAAAGCCACGTCTAACCCAGAATTAATGGAAATGCTACACCTCAGGAAATCCAAATCCCTTAGAGCTACACGCTCCAGGGACTTAAACCTCAGCACAGCAATAACTAGGACTTGCTGGTGGGACAGATTCATATCCCAGAGGCTCCCCTCACTCTGAAACAGAATCCCAGTTCATGTTTGGCAGAGCCCCTCACTGACCTTCTTTAAGAGAAATCTTGACGAGTGGATGGGAGATCGTAAGTTTACCCCTGGGATCTCATCGGTGTCCCTGCTAGACAGGGGCACAGTAAATTAACCTTAAAGGGCTATCTTCTGTGACCTACTATACAGAGGCACAGTTAACTAATCCAAAAGGGAGGTGAAAGCCAAACACACTCTGGCTAGGCTTATAAATGCCCTAGGGCAGATAGCCTAGTATCTGCCTATGAACCTATGAACCTAAATAGTTATTAAGCCTTCATCAGTGTATATGCTTCATAGCAGACATTCGCCTTAAATAGTAGTTGGTCCACCTGGAGGTTAATTAAGGAAATTACACTTATATAAAAGTATTAGAAATATTCATTGAGTCCTGGAGGGAATAATGCCCCTAGTTTAACAATCCATTTTTTCTCTTTGTTATTGAGTATTTTATACCGGCCTGATTTATTGTTATTGTTGCCCTGTATTTTATCTATAATGGTAAAATGAAAATTGGTATTAGGGTGTTTCTCCGTGTGCTTATATAATGCATTGCTGATTCTCTTGGTCCTAATATCGCTTAAATGCTCAGAAATTACGAACTTAAATGGTCTTGAGGTTTGGCCAACATAGAAAGCAGAGCAGCTGCATGTGGCCATATAAATTAACCATTCTGATTGGCAATTGGCAAAAAAAACGTAATATTGAATATGTTGCCACTGTTCCTACTGGAAAAATCATTAGTTTTAAAAATACTTTTTCAGGGGGTACAGTGGCCACATGGAAAGCAGCCTTGTAGAGCCCTGCCCTCTATGGTTGTTTGTATGGAATGTATGTCTGAGGTGCGTATACATTTATAATGACTCATGTGTAAGCCCAGGTTTTTACCTTTTCTGATAGAAAAGTGGCAAGTCTCATGTATAATGTCCCTCAGCCAGATATCGGCTAGGAGAATATTCCAGTGTCTACGTACAATGTTAGTAAGGATATCTGTATTCCTCCCATATGTTGTAATAAGTCTTATGGGTGAGTTCTGCTTAGCCAATTTGTCCTTATATTGTAATAACGCAGACCTGTCATGTTCAGATGCCCAATGTTTGGCTTGATATATATCCCCTGTTTTGTAGCCTCTTTGCTTGAATCTCTCTACATGATCTTGCTCATATATGTGATGCATATTAGCATCTGAACATATCCTTTTAATTCTTAAAAACTGTGACTTTGGAATGTTTCTGCATATGTAAGATGGATGAAAGCTGGTGGCATGGAGTAAGGAGATGAATTGGGGATGTTTTCTATAAACTTCAGTAGAGAGAGTATGGTCAGTATTCTGTGTTACCATTACATCAAGAAATGTAATGCTATTGATATCAAAAGAGACCATAAACTCAATCCCCCACTTGTGATTAAGGTATTCAACAAATTCCTGAAGGTAAATACTATCAGATCTCCATACCAACCAGCAATCATCCAAGTATCTCCTCCATATGTCGATCTCTTCCAAATAGATGTTATGGGCCTGATCATAAATAAGTTTTATTTATTTATTTATTTATTTTACATTTGTTAACCGGGGGTGTCTGACTGAGCTGAAAAGGCCCTTTTTCAGCAGAGGCCCGGGGAGAAAAGCTCCACAAAGAAAAATTACAGACACATTTAGTTATTTAGACATGATTAGTATACACACAAATTACAAGAGACATGTTTTTACAGTGGTATGTAGCACATAAACAGTTACAGTGGAGAGAACAAACAAAAAAATATTAATTTTAAAAATAAAGGTAATTAATAGATTTGTGGTGTACAGCTGAAATTTGGAACATAGGTAGAAGTTGTTCTTCAATATAGGCCATGAAGAGATCGGCATATATGAGGGCAAAGGAGGCTCCCATGGCAGTACCATTCAACTGTAGATAACATGATTCCTGAAAGTAAAACACATTCTTGGTCAAAATATGTTCTGTTAAGCAAACCAGAAATGTATTAAAACCCGGTGGGTGTAATTCAGCCTTTGATAGCCAATACTCAAGAGCCTCCAAGCCCGTCCAGTGAGGAATACTAGTGTACAATGCAGAAACATCCAAAGTGCACATAAGCTACCCAGCCTCCAACTGCATGTCTGAAATGATCCTCAGGAATTTGGTGGTATCTTGTATTCTGGCTCTTACATATGTAAGTAAGGGATTGAGGTGTAGTTTCAAAAATTGGGAAAAGGGTTCCATACTGGAGCATCTGCCAGAAATGATTGGTCTCCCTGGTGGATTTTGCATATTTTTATGAATTTTGGGTAAAAAATAGATATACTGACTAAAGAGATCCCTAACCGTTAGGTGATATAATGTATCATCTGTAATAATGCCCTCTTCCCCAGCAAGACAAAGGAAACCATTGATTTGTTTCTTAAAACCATTGGTAGGATCCCATGCCATATGTATATAGTACCATTTGTTCAAAAGTTGTTGCATGGCTTCCTCTTTGTATTGTGTCATGTCTTGTATCACAATGGCACCACCTTTGTCTGCTGGCAAAATGACTATTTCTTGATTCTTACCCAATTCCTGGATCATGTCCATCTCATTCTTGGATAGATTACTGGATTGTATCTGATGTTCCAGAAAATTAAAGTGTAGATCTTTGAGGACTGAATTTTGGAACATGAGATCAGTGAGATGCATGTCTGGATTGAAGCTAGACTTGTGATATTTAAATCCAGTCTGTGGTTGTGAGTCAGATGCTATATGGAAAAAGAGTTTCAAGTTAAGACATCTACAAAAGGGTGATACATACTGTGCAAAGGTATCTTCAGGCACAAAGAACCCAGGTATAAAATTCAGTACTTTAGTTAGTAGTTTGACATGAGAGGGTGAAAGATCAACAGAGGAAATATTTATTACATTATTCAATACTACTTCTTTACCATTAACCTGAGTAATTGTTCCATACTTTCTGGCCCTGTGTTTCCTACCCTCCTGCTTTGATTTGACCCTAAAGGGGCAGTCATGTTACCTTTTTTGGCTGTAGGTAAGTCTGTGACATTCTGTGCATAGGACTGCAATCCAGAGGAAGATTCTTCCCCTGATCCCTCACCACTGGAGGCTGTATATTTTTTTAAGTATTGATAGTGGCCTCTTTCTTTTGGTAACTTTCTTGTTGGAGGGTTCAAATCTAACATGTTTGCTGTTTGTATATGGGTGACCTGCCTCATAATCTGAGACATCCCTGTGGAACTTCCTAGTCTTTTTCCTCCTTTAATTGCTGCTTCAACAATAAAAGGTCCTGGCTCAATTTCCTCAGACATTGATTATACTCTTCATCATTTTCAAATTGGGTGATGTCATTACACATGGTTGTAATCTCAGAAATATTCTTACCTATGGTTCTGTCATAGTATGAAGCTAATGTCCTGACAAAATCCATAGATGTCTTATGTTGTACTTCTGCCCATTATTGTAAAAGGGTGGGGTCAGCCTCTGGGACTAATGGTTGAATTTGCACCCTCAAGCCCCTGGGGGAAATGTCCTTGGTAATATATGCCTTAAATAACTTGACATGCCAAATATTGACCCGCAGGGCCCTCATACTCTTGTTGAGTTTGTGAAATTCTATTTCACAAGTGTTGGAGTGCATAGTCCCATTAGAGGTATTCAGTGTATTATTTAAACCAGAAATGGTTAGGTCGTCCCTGTCTGAATGAAGCCCCTTGAGTAAACTGGATAAATCCATTGTTGGTCAATATTTGATATAAAATATTGTTGGTATAGAATACTGCCCTTGATCAGCTAAATGTCAATCCAATTGGTAATAAAGTATATTATTATGGGCAATCAGGACTATGGTATATAATGATTGTTACAAAAATGGTGTTGTTAGCAGTGTTAAGCACCCAAAGATTGTATATATATATATATATATATATATATATATATATATATATATATATATATGTATATATATATATATATATATATATATATATATATATATATATATATATATATATATCTATATATATATATATATATATATATATATATTCTAAAACATGGGAGCAATATTAACCCCTGCTAAAGCCCAATAGATATTCATATATCCAGTTGTCCACAATACGAATGAAATATAGATCAAAAATCCAAATAAAATGTTAAAGCCCAATAGATATTCATATATCCAGTTGTCCACAATACGAATGAAATATAGATCAAAAATCCAAATAAAATGTAGTGGCTCCTGCAGTAATTATAATTATTCCACCTATAATTCAAAAGGGCATAGTTAGCAGTGTTAAGCACCCAGGATTGTATATACATGCTGTAAAATGTGGAAGCAATATTAACCCCTGCTAAAGCCTAATGAATGTCAGCAGTAAGACCTAAATATAAGGCAACAGTCAGAGTGGACTATAATAGCTCCTGCATATATTGTTCTTATTCCACATACAATCAAGCAGTGCTATGTCCACCTCCTGAAATTATTTAGTATTACTGTAGATAGTAAAGGACAGTAGTGACCAATATGGGCAGAAAATCAACAGGCAGTGCTAAGCCCTAAGTAGAAGCCAATCAGAATGCAATATGAAAAACAGTATAAAAGCTACACTAGGGCAATAATTATTCCAACAATTATGAAAAAAGGTACCAAAATTGACAACAAAGGTATCAACCAAGTTCACCAAAAGGGTAAAAATATAAGTAATATATGTTAATTTGGTACTTGGAACTAAATCCACCTAAGGTATTTTAGGCACCAAATGTGTGGAATAAAATCCTTGTAATGAATGCAAGAGTAATGCCCCAGATGCCCTATATAGTTATATATTACCCACAGAGACTTAGGGTTTATACCCTATTGTAATATTGGTACAATGTTATGGATAAAAATACCTAATATGAGTGTCCTGCATAATATACCAAAGTAAACAGACAAAAATATTGTGTGGTTAGTAAAGCATACTGCTGTACAAAACCCAACATACAGAATAACTGAAGTACAATCAGTATGGTATATATATCCCCACACTCACCAAAAGCTTATTAAACATGAACCACATATAATCCATGAAAAACAGAATCCAAAAATGTATATTCCGGCTTTGAAATAACAGTCTGTATATTCCACCTCAGAACAGGTCAATAATACACATGAATTGTTCATATAATTATTCGTTGTTTGAAAAAATCACTACTGGATTAACTCTATGGAAAATATAATTATACTAGCTAACAATGTCTAAACGACTATTAGACTGGTCCACTAAGCTTCAATTAAACAGTACTCATACCCATTAGCTCTGAAACTGTTTTATCTAACAGATAGTCATATTAACAAATATGGTGTCCAAAATGTCATACTAAAATGTTATCTAATGCAGTACAAAAGAGAGTGCCCAAATTTAAACAATGTATTAAACACATATAGCCAAAAAAAATAGTACATTCAAAAGAGATGGTCAAAAATATCCAAAACCCGATGATATCAGTTAAAAGTTCAGGTGATGAATCATTTAACTGTGCCCCAGGAGAAATGACCTCAAGGTTTGTGAAGCAATGCTGAAAAAGCAAACTTCGTTTTGAAAATAAATCCACAGGATCCGTTTAAAAGTATGCACATAACTGACCAAAATTAGTCCAGCCTGTGGACTGCTCAGCTTACCCCTGTTATGTCACTGAACAATCCAAAAAATGATGAATATTAGGATCAGACATATGCCATAACTGCCACCAGACAGTTTGTGGTTGTAAATAGGAATTAAATCAAGGGGAAATATAAAACAGTACCGGGCAGATCAAGATAATCATCCATGTTCGGATAAAACAGCAAAGAAATAGCGAAAGAATGCAGCATGCAGTGCAGATGTCCCATGCAGGTGTGTCACCAGCTGTAGGTAGCACCCTGCTAACATCCACACCTCTGATCAAGGCTGATAGAAGGTAATAGCATGACCACCTAGCACACCTACCCTGTCACCCCAGGGGAATGTACTGTATGGCGGTCTGAGACTGTAGGACAGACAGAATGCAACTGCCTGACACATCTGGCCCGTATCATCAGCTAATGGCCTACAGGCCTCTGCCAAGGGCCTGTGTCTCACACATACTGCCAATGCATGTTATATCATGGACACCCAATTAACAACACAACACACTCCACATGCACAAGGCCATGTGGACAAACCATAATAACATGTTCACCATGTCCCACTGCATGAACTGTCAACCAACACAGACTCACAGCCATGATGGGGTGATAACCACAGGGAAAGTATCACAGAATGTATGCATAATGTAAGGAAGAGGAGAGAATAACTGAGGGGTGGGGTGGGAGCGTGGACAGCATGGAATGTGCAAGGTCTGACACAAAGCTGTCTGCACACACTATTCACACACTATCCCTGGCTGCAAACACATAAATGGGTGCCTACATACCTGCCCATACACCACAATAGGGGTAATGTCCTGACTTATGGGCCCTGCCTCTGGGTAACCTGTGCAAATCTGTACAGCTGTGAGGTATTGCCATAGCAATATAAGGCCATACTGTCTTGTTGATGGATGTACATGTATGGGATCCCCTGCCAGCACTTTACTAAGGTGCTAAACCGGATACACAGACCCAGCAGCAAGTGTCTGCAGCACCCCTTCCAGGATGGCATAACCTACCATGAATATGTAGGCATCTGCCCACAATACTGCACACAGCTGCAGCCACCCATGGGGTGCATATCCATACTCCTAAATTTGACATGAAGGTCAGGCAAGCAAAGTGAGCGACCCTAGTATTACCCAGATAGCACTCTCAACCCATGTCTCATACACACACACACACACACACACACACACACACACACACACACACACACACACACACACACACACACAGACACACACACACTTGCTTAGGCAACAGCCGCTATGTTGGTAGCACCCTGCATATTACCCACTGATAGTAACCATAGTGTGATTGCAGTGGGCTACAGTGGGCTTGGCACCTTAACCATCAGTCCAATAGGCATGTACACACAAACAGTGCACCTTCCCTACATTCCCCACTGGACCTGCAACACCTGTGGTGCCTTCAAATGTGACCCACAAAGGACATACCATGCCTGAAAACACACCCTGTATGGACAAATGCCACTGACTCCAGGGAATACTGGTATCATGCTATCAATGTAGGTGCTGGGTCAACCTGCTGTCCATTAACAGTTCCCGCCACATGAGGCCGGCGCTGGCACATCTGATGATAACAATCTGTGTACACAACATAGGCCAAATACCCCAGGTACAGTTCCACATGTCACTTTACATGCATGTGGGAGGTGTGCACATCCCAGATGCCATCCATGTCATGGACTAAGGAACACATACATGGCAAGCAATGCAGAGATTTGGCCACACGCAATAGTCACCCAAGTGACTGGATGGTGAATACAATATCCAACTGTGTGGTCAGATCCAGACACTACACGCCTGAGCCACAATGAAGACCATTGTCATGTGGCCTGATGCAAAGGTATACCCATCACCTAGCCTTGTATAGCCATCTGGCAAAGTCGACCATGACACACCCGTTCAGCAATGCACCCATGCATGTCAGTACTGGCACCCTGTGTCTGTGTGTGTTGTATTATGCGTATGACCACATTCACACTCACTACAATGCCCATTGGCATACTGAAGCATACTGTCTGATGTCAGACACCTCCACATACCCTTTGCCCATATAACCTCCATAAGACCCTTGTGGTGCATGTGATACCTGCACTGTAATGTGTTGTGGCAATCTCACTAGTGATAATTTGTATTCCTGGCCCTGCCAAGTGTGTCAATTCATGTGTGTCCCTGTGAGAGTGTGGCTGTGTTGACACTGGCACCTGTACATGTGGACAGACACGTGTACTACACCTACCATATCCCTGTTGCAAATGTCACTCAACATCACATATACATTTTGAGGGCTCCTCATCATGTAACCTATGTGGCCCATCCAATAACTTGACGTTGCTAGCACTACATAGCCATCAGGGGTTTGATACCCTCTACTGGTAGGTGTGTGACACAAACATGCTGATGTTTTACTCTCCCACCCCTCCCTGACTATTCTTTGCCTCTGTCTGCCTCTCTCACTCTCTTTCTGGCAGATGTGGAGACTTACACCTGCTGTGCTTAGGCAGCAGCATGTGTATTTTAAGTGTTGCTCATTATCAGCTGATGGCCTCAGCATGAATTGCAGCCATCCTCTAGCTGATTGCATGTGGAACAGCTGTGGTAACATTCCCATAGCCAATTGCATGGAAACACACTCCAATATCTAGGAACATCATGTTGGTGTTGAGCCTTTACATTCACTTTGAGCAGGGACTCAATCCGTTGTTTGGCAAACAACATCTCAGATGGATTGGGGATCTACCTCTAACAACGTATACTGTGGAAACAGGGCAACACACTGGAGGGTGATTTGCCTGACCTGACTATAGACTGCAAGTGCTGCTATACTGCATTTGGAGCAACGTTGGTTTAACAGGGTCTGTGTAGATATGGCTGCCCTACATGTTTTAATAGCTGCCATGTCAGTCCTATGTTTATGAGGAAACCCTCATCTGTAGGGTCTTCTGCAGACTGGGCAGTGTGTGTTGCCTTTTGTTTCATGTGTTACCCACAGAGCACCTGTCTGTGAACTGCAGAAGGTAGTGTGAGGATTGCAGTCTGTAGATGGTGACAGCCATGAGAGTTACTGACTTCATATCCCTCAAAGGACATATGTTGCAACAAACCCTGTTACAACAGTAAATGTAAGAGGGTACCACAGCAACATGTCAATATTGGCCCTGTGTATGTGCCTCCAGCCATAACTCTATCAACCTTTGTATATATATCATGCAGTAAGAGGTGCATATGTGCTGTACACCATAATTAGTGTCATCATATTTGATAACAACCCAGTGAGATATCAGACTGCTACACATGTTATTTGTAGTAGGGGTTACAATTTATGACATAACCTGGACATTCTGTGGCTATGTGTGCAGTATTGAGGTCTGTGTACTCATGGTGATTGTCGACACTGTGTGTATTGTTTATATGTACTTTGGCCTTTGTACAGACTGTGGTAGATGTCATTGTTCGTGGTCCTGTTCTATCTGATGTTACATGCTGCTTCACTGTATGTTACACGCTGCTTCACTGTATGTTACACTTTCAGCTTACACGTTTGTAGGGCCATGCACACACATGTTCCATACCACAGACAGGCTTCGGACAACACTGTGGAGAGGCCCAATATATGTAGGGTTAGTGTGTGAGTGGCACATATGAGAATGGTGTTGCACAGATAGTCCATATACTGTAATATTATGCTAGCTTACCATATGTTGCTGTGGCTGTGTTCACATTGGTTGCGGTTATGCACATTTACACAAGTGTATCATACTCTGTGCTGTAACATGCCTGTAGAGCCTGCTATACATGCTGGTACATGTGCATTCCCCCATAGGAAGTGTAGGCCAGTATTGAGCCAGTCTGCCTGTAGCCTGCACAGTGTGTTGTTACATGCCTAGCAGCTTAGTGTACTTACCCAGTGAGATGTCATGTCCAGATGCTTGCCAGATGTACTGCTGCCGGGCCACCATAACAGTCATGTATGTCAGACAGAGCATTGGGATGCTGTACAGATGTATGTCAATATCTAGTGGCTAGTATGTGGCCATGGCACCTTAGTACCAGAGGTTATCATATGTCAGGACAGACAGAGCTGTATGAATGCATAACCTATGGTGGCAAATGTGTACCAGCAGTTACGTGTTATACCCATCTACATGGCTGTTAACATCCACATTGTCAGGCTTAGTCCACATATCTTGCACTAAGGGTTTCTCTGTATACCGCTGGACTGTCCAGAGTGTGTCAGACTGTCCACATATATTGGCCAAAATCTCTGCTGTAGTCCACAGGAGCATTACGTGCTAGCAGTGATATTGTCCTATGATGTCCTTAAGATGTCTGTCAGTAGCCAATGGAGCACATGATAAAAGCAGATGTGACCACCCATACACACCATGTCTATGCTGCTTTAAGGTATCTGGATGTATATTACCATACAATCCACCTTAGGTAAATGCAGGCCTACCACCTGCTGCCATACAGACTGTTCTGTCTGTCAGTGTGCTTGTGATGGTGCCAGTTATGCCTTGTTATGTAACAGCTGAATCCCATTGTGTCAGCTGAGTTTTTTACCCCCTAGGGACTGTGTACAGAGTGTAGCTAGAGTCTGTTAACTATACATCTGCATTACTTATTGTTGATTGTTTGGTATCCTGTGGCCCAGTCTGTCTTTACTATTGTACTACTTGAAGGCCTCGGTCTGGACAGCAACATTTGTAAACCTTTCCGGACCACTGTATTAGTATATCTGTTTCACAGTTTCATTACTCTGTTTATATGAATGCCAGTGTCTATACAGCTATGTGACATGGCATATACAACTTTAATAGTACACAAATAAAGCTTCCACATTTATGCAAACCTGTGTGTGGTGTTATATCCTTTGACCTCTCTGTGGATATATGTTGCAGTCATTTGTATGGTACGCTCATACAGTGTCCAGTTGTTAAGGTGGTAAATGTAGGCATAGTGGCTGTTCCATATTGTGTGCACCTTCCACATATGTATTTTACTATACATATCTCTGCGTGTGTATGTGTAGTTACATATATATCTATATATATGTATACATATATATGTATATCTCTATTTGCATATATGTGTCTGTATATACGTAGCCTTGGGATGTTGATAACTTCCACATTGTACATTCCCTATTGGAGTCAGACTGTACTGCATGATATGCTACTGATACCAGCTTGGCATCATACAGGTGGGATGAAGTACTGTAAACATCATGTGCCCATGTCATGTCAGGGCCTGGTTATGAGATCTGCAACAGTTGGTAGTGTATTGCAGGGCAGACGTGTTTGGCTAGGGGGTATACCTATTTGTGCAAGAATTATGTTGATTGGGGCCTCTCAACCCCATTAACGGTGAATGTGGACATATATGTTTTTATTATGTTCCCATTGTTATCTACAGATGTATGTCTGTATATACCTATATAGATATATATCTGCTTAAATATATATAACTTGCTGTATCTATATATATATATATATATATATATATATATATATATATATATATATATATATATATATATATATATATATATATATATATATATATATATATAGATGTAGACATATATATCTGTAGTTGTATAGATTTGTATGTATATATGTTTATATTTACATTCCCTGTACTGTTGAATGACTGGGATGGATGATATGTTTGTATAAACATGAGGGTTATGTATGTCTGATATGGCTTTGTGGTAAATCACTTTGGCTATGGTGTGTAGGATCCTGGGTTCGAGCGTTGCCGAGGCTGTTTATTTTGTTGCTGCGGCAGAACAAGGGCAGTTGGATACAGAGTGATTAAGACAAGTTTGAGCAGTTGTAAGTGAGTTTGCACAGGTTTGCACAGAGGTAAGCACTGCTAACTTCCGGTTACTGTTTCTTATACTCAGCTTTTAAATTTATTTACCTGTGTAGGCATTGCTTACCTCCGTGCAAACAGGCTTAAACCTGCTTACTGCTGCTTAAAAGTGCTTACTCCCACTTACCCCCATGCTAATTTCTTTAAAAGAAAAGAAAAAGGGTTGATAGGAAAGTGGTGAAAACGGTGCAGAAACAGGAAAAGACAGTAGGAAAATAACTAGGAATGTGCAGGGAGAGTGTTGGGAAGGTCCATAGCTGCCCATTTCTTCTACAGCAACAGCTGTGCATATACACTGAATTTGAAGGAAGATTTGGACACTCAAACCCCTGGGAGAGGGGTGAGGACAACAATACTAAGTTGTGATGCCAATTAGACCTAATTATATGTGTCCAGTGGACACGTGCGAAATGGACAGCTATGTATGGGGCGAGATTTTTTTTTTGGGAACAGATTGCCTTTTTTTCTTTTGTTTTTCAGGTGAGAGTGGGATGTTGGGGAGGGATAGCAGGTATATTTGGGGAGGTAGGTTGGGTAGGTTAACAGGCAAGACAAACAAGTCACATACAGGGGCAGTATGTGACACATGTGGGGGTAAACACCTTGATGGTGAGGGTTGGGAAATTGGAAGCCCATGAGCCCCATAGGGGAAACAGTGTGACTGAGGTCCCCACCCATGGGCAGTCACAGCTGCACCTTCTCAGCCCCAAAGGTGGCTGTGCTGGGGGCTGAGTCACAGAGCCAGCCTGACACTCTAGTTGCAACACATGGCCCTTGAGCTGGCATAGCAGATCACCAAGCTGCTGGTTGAGCTCGCTATGCACCACTACCCTACCTGGCAATGCGTGACAGGTTCCTGTCCACGCCCACTCCAAGGGGGGTGAGCCCATCCCCTGAGGTGGTTCCACCTGAAGGTGGTGCAGGACCAATGGACAGGAAGGTCCCAGGTTGGGTCCCAGACATGCTGGTGCCTGGTGCTATGGCCAGCTGAGGTGGGAAAGTTGGGTCCGCTGGGACCGGCCTTCCCAAACATGCTATAGTGTTTAGAGTTTATCATCATATGTGGGTTAGTAATAGTCAACACATTCCAGGGTTAGACATAACATCATGCATAGGTATTCCCATTAACCCAGACACCAGATACAGAACAGTTGCATAGCAAACTGAACACATGCATATATGGGACCACATTGGTATTAAGAACAGCATGCAGGTACATTGATGGCATCATGCCACTAATGTTGGAATAATTCAATATAGCACATGCATGGGAACAATTAAAATATTTATCAAACAATAGGGCATTATCAGAACATTGGAGTAATTACATTCCGGTTGGGGTGGGTATGTTGTTTATTGTTGGAGATATGGTGGGGGGGGGATGTCAATTAACAACTAGTATATTTCTTTAGTCCACATTACTTTCCTAGTCAGTGCTGTTATCTGTACCTTACATGTCTTACTACACTACCCTATAACCTTAATTTGGACAGTGATATGGCTGTAGTCATCATTATACATGAACTGGTTTTACCTGCAGTATACACCTCTTACCTCATATACCTGTGGAGGGAATGTATGTTAACACTAATTGTTTCTACACATATTCCCAGATTCTGGTTTGATGTTGTGCACATTGCTATCCAACTCTTTCTGCACAGACTCTGGCCATGTGTTGACCACATGCAGGTGTACCGGGAGATATCTGGAATATTGCCCTCTTCAACCTTTATTGACTTGACATACAGATATACATGCTTTCCTACACAGTTATATTATGTAGCACAGTGTGGGTGACAGCGATCAGTGATACTTTATTATTCAGAGAAACTGCAACACTCACAATTCCCTACAATACCAGAGTAAACAGTACCAGTACAGGGTATAATGTTTTTTTATTTCTCAGCACAGTGTTCGTATCTGACCTACCTGTCGGAGCAATGTTTGTTAGCACTACCTGAATGTTGCCACACAAAGTTCCAGATTACACATTAGTATTGTGCACATACATCTCACTCTGTTACTGTACATACTCTAGCCATTGCTTGACAAGATGGAGATGTAAATGGGACATACCTGTCTTCTTAGCCTCATAAGGTTTTGGGGAGTTGCTAGTGTGCCAGCTTTGTTCTCATACATGTGTCAATCAGTTGTATTTCCTGTTTGCTGCCTATATGTCTGGGATCATCCCACTGATTTCCCAGGGGGACAGGTTGATAGGCAATAGATATGGGCCACTTTAATAGACATTCTGGACATATATGTACAGTTGTGGGGTATGGGTCTGTATGCAGACTACTACCACTGGCAGGATTCGAACCATGGCTGTGTGTGCTAAAAACACAACAGTTCACACCTCAGTTGCATGTGCTATTTGGGTTTTGACATCTGCATTTCCCCTCTTTTCTGTCTATGCATCTCTCAGTTGTACTAAATGGCCTCTGGGGATTACACCAGTCATATACAGGCATTCCTACACATTCTATTTATGGTGCACAGTGTGGGTAATGCTTAATACAACAGTACTATTACATGATTGCAAATCTACATTACCATATGATACCAGAGTATACACATGCAGTCCAGCAGCTAGACCTTTATTGCTAGGTTATTATGCTTTTATTTACATACAAACTATATGGGACTCTTCCTGCCATATTCTCTGGTGTATGCAGTAGTTGCCTTAAACAATACAGGTTTTATACAGGCAATTAATTTACTAATACTTTTAGATTTATTTCCTATGAAAGTAAATGTGAGAGTATTATTGTCATGCCTCACATTGCAACCTTTCCAGGTGACTTCCATGGGCCTCCTGGTTCATGGCCTGCTCACTTGCAGCTGTGGAGGACATAAGAGAAATATTTAGCCATACCTATCCATGATATACATGAGCTGGCAATTAATACACACATACTGGGGTGATACACACAACTGGTACAGCTCCTGCCATTCTAGCCTTTTGGATCCACTGGACCAAGAGGCCCCCTTACACTGCTTCAGGTCGGCATAGTGATGCCTGACCTGCTCACCAGTTCAGGGTATGCTAGTGGCACTGATGAGGTCATGGGCGAGATGGTCCCAGGCTTCTGCCTTATATTGGGAACCCTGGTACTGGCCCTGCAGTAGTCTCTGGTCTTGGTCTTTGACAAGGAGTACTACCATAACTCTGGACTCCTGGATGGACCAGCACTGCGCTCAAAAGCACACACCCTCTCCCCTTCCTGACATAGTGCCTGTAAGGGAAGCTACAACCAATTATGAGATGTATTCTCACCTGTTGGGTTTAAGTAGGGCTGATTTCCCACACTTTTTCATGATTGGCCATTTTTCAAAAGGCTAAGCTATGAGCAAACTTGCTTACCTAAGATTGGCATTGTTTAAAGGGATATAACACTGGGCACATTGAGTTAGCTTGCCTACACATTGCTTACACCTCCTAAACTGCCTGTGCAATGCTTAGCATTGCTTACATTTGACTTTGCAATATGTTTCCTTTTTGGCATTGATTTATTATTCATTACATCTTATATGTATGCCTGGTATCCATGATTCATGTGTACATATACTGTATGGGGTCCTTGTGTTTTAGGGGACGTCATCACTCTTTTACAATTACACCTGACTTCTGGGCTTACTACTGTACTCCAGTTCACATATTTATGTTATGTAGTGGGTTATGGAACATATGTCTGTATACTGATTCCTTTCACAGGTTCAGTTTGCATTTACTATAGTGAAGACTTGTTTGCTGATACCTCATTTGTCTGTACTGCTGTGATGTCTCGGTGGTTAACTACTGTGACTATAGTGTATAGGGTCCTGGGTTCAAGACCTGCAAGGCTGTTCATTTTGTTGATAGGCAGAACAAGGGACATTGGATACAGAGTGATTAAGGCACTTTTGAGCATTTGTAAGCTGGTTTGCTTGAGGGTAAGCAATGCTAACCTCCAATTACATATGCTTACAGAGAGTTAGCTTCAGAATTGCTTAACCTGTGTGTGCATTGCTTACCCCTGAGCAAATGGGATTAAACTCTCTTACTAGTGCTTAAATATGCTTATTACTGCTTATTGGTGCTTAAACCTGCTTACTAGTGCTTTATTCATTATGACACTGACACCTCACGTGCATTTCTTGCAGTACTCCAGTTCATAAATATATGTTATTTAGTGGGTTATGCAATGAAAATATTGGTCATAATGTGCTTTGCCATGGAAAATGGTATTTGTTGCAGTGGGATTCAAACCGGGAATGCCTGCTCGTAAGGCGAATGCTCTGCCCACTACACTATTGCTATGTTGTTTCAGTTGCATATATCTTCCTTGTTATCCTCTTCAGCCATTTAAGCTGCATTAACTGTAGCTAAGTGATGGGCACACCCGCACACCTACAATTAGCTTTAATCGGATTTTTAAAAAAATAAAACAAAAGGTTTGTTCATTTTATTTGTATTTACTTGCTGTTGTACACCAGGGGCAATGTTGGTGGGGATATGCAGACACCTATGAGCGATCTCACTTATTTCTTAGCCCTTTCTGCTGTTCTTCATTGTGGGGGCATGTATATTCTGAGAGCTCTGCTCTCAGACACCCCCCCCTGCACTCTTACATGCTCCGTGATATATTAAGAGCTCAGGCAGCGCGCCTCATTAATATGCATGGCGCGCTGCCGTCCTGCTCCTAAATGTCCACCTCTGTGCAGGACTAAGCTAGTCCTGCATGGAAGAATAGTAAATCTGGGGGAGTATCAAAATGAAAGATTATCTTAACCATAATGTTAGAAAAAGTTAGATGACAAAATAAACAATTTGATAAGACTAATAAATGATGTAGAAATCATTGCCATGTCAAAAATGTAACAGTTCACAGACAGCAACATTTGATGCATCTCTGATGGTTGTCAATGCTAGGAGCATTAATAATAAAACATTTTTATTAGAAAATTTGCTAAGTTCCCACAAGATTGATGTTGTTATAGTTTGCGAAACATGGTTAAAGAACACTGACTGGAAACCAGTTCTGTCAGGGTATAAATGTTTTTACTGTAACAGACATTCTAACAAAAAATCAGGTGGAGGTGTTATGATAGGCATTAAAGATAGCTATGAGACTTGTGACTATTACATGCTTAATGATAATACCAATACTATAGACTGTGTAACTGTGACAATAAAGACAACCCTGGAACATATAACAATTGTTGGAGTGTACAGACCACCAAAGTCAAGTGCAGATGACCTAGAAGAATTCATACATTTCTTACATGAAACACAGGAGGGAAGAATAATATTAGCTGGGGACTTACATTTACCAGAAACAGACTGGAATAATATTGATTCAACAATGTTAGTAAAGAAATTATTCAGAATATATTCAGGAACAACAAATGCTTTGGATTGTAAAAAAACCTACCAGGGGATGGAATACACTAGATATTGTTTGTGTTCCTAAAGAAATTACTGTAATTTCAAGTCACGTTTTACCACCATTGATGTCCAGTGATCATGGGGTCATAAAGGTTAATTTGTTGCTAGATAATTCTGCCAAACTGAAGTCTAAGCCAATGCACAGAAGGTTAATTACAGATTATAGGGAAGCAAAAAAGTTGCTATATAAAACTAACTGGAGTGAGGTGTTCAGTGGAAAAACTGCAGATGGAATGTGGAAAGTTTTGAAAGAGAAATTGAGTGCAAAAAGTAAAAAAAAAAATGTTTAACATCAGGATCTAGGCACATAACATTGGGGGGGGGGTATTTCCATAAGAACAAGATACCTGATTAAGGTGAGAGACAAAAAATATAAGAAATGGAAGAGAGGTAGAACTACAACTTTGAAAACTGAAATAAATGAGCTGGACAAACAGATTAAGCATAGTGTTAGACAAGAGCAAGAACAATTTGAAGAAAATTTATATAAAGATATTGAGCATAATAGGAAATCTTTTTATAGATACATAAGATGTGGAAGGAGTAAAGATACACAAATTGATAAACTGTGTGCAGATTCTAAAATTTATTCTCAGACACAACAGATTATATATATATTTACAAAATCTTATGCAAAACAGTTTGCCTCCACAAAAGGGGTGGTAAGTTGTCCTAGTGACATCCAGGTAACCTCAGATACTGTAATCAAATTAGATTATATTGAAAAAGAAAAGCACAAACTGGATCCACACAAAGCGCAGGGAGGAGATGGAATAAATAACAATGATTTGAGAACACTTAAGCAAGAACTTACACTGCCATTACATCTAATATTCACTAGGTCGTATAAATATGGGGAGATTCCTCAAGATTGGAGACATGTACTTATTAAACCTGTCTTTAAGGGAAAGGGGAGTATGACAAACCCAGAATCATAGAGACCCTTAAGTCTACTTTCATGTTGTGGAAAAATAATGGAGAAGGTAATACTGGATATTTGTCAGAACTGGATAGGTTGGGACTTGAAACTATATATCAGCATGCATATGTTGAAAATAGATATATTACCACCTGTAACATGATGTTCTATAACAATATAATAACAGGTATGAATGAAAAATTGTGCTGTGATGTGATTTATTTAGATTTAACTTCAGCATTTGACAGAGTCATGCAGAAAATAATGATCAATAAATTAGTACAACTAGGTATTGATGTACTGTTGATAAGATGGATAGCTGCATGGCTTAGAAATAGGACATGGCAAATATCAGACACCAACTGGACAGATGAAATCCTTGGTTACAGTCAAGGTGTCCCACAGGGCTCTGTACTAGGCCCTTACTTGTTTAGATTCTATTTTTCAGACCTTACTTTTTCATCTGAGGTATTCTACAGTCTATATGCTGACGACCTGAAATTGGGTAAACTGATTACAAGTGTTACAGATAAGGCATGTCTGCAAAATAATTTGACTAAATTGACCATTTGGGCACAGGAGAGTAATATGTTGATAAATACATCAAAAACTAAGCATATGAGATTTGGGAGACATAAACTGAAAGGTGAATATTTAATACAGCACACAGTGATTGAAACTGTAGACTCATTTAAGGACCTGGGTATATGGGTAGATTCAGCTATTAGTTTTTCTAATCATATCAGCCAATTGGCTAATGATAGTTATAGAACTATAGGTTGTATAAAAAGATTTATAAAGTCTAGGAAATCAAACATAATGAAGTTACTGTTTGTTAGTTACATTAGACCCAAACTTGAGTATGGAATAACAATATGGAAACCCTATAGGAAAACAAACATGAATAAACTGGAAAGAGTACAGCGGAAATATACTAAGGGCATCCATGGATGTGAAAATCTAAGTTATTATGAAAGACTAAAATATCTAAACTTGTACAGTGTCTCTTACAGATATTTAAGAGGAGATCTTATTCAGGTATATAAGGCATTTAGAGACAACTACCTCTGGGAATGTTTGAGGTTATCAAAAAGTAATAGAGAATTGTCAGATAACCTATGTAGAAGATTCTATAGCAATGAGAAGTGTACTAATTGGTTCTCTGACAGAGTAGCTGATGCTTGGAACAGACTACCAAATTACATTAAAGCAAATACTAGTTTAGATATTTTTTAAGAACAGCCTGGACATTTATTATGGGAACAAGTGTTGTGGCATATTGCCAAACTAGAAGGGCTTAATGCCCGTGCTTGAAACATTTGTATGTATGTAAGACAAAGACAATACATAGCGTATAGAAAAGGTGTAGTATGACACATTCAAGGAGTGACACTCAACAACTTGGCACTGACTTCTATACCTAATATAGATGGTTCATCTCACAATTCAAAGATTGTAGAGCATTGCAATTGTTGAGGCACAATTGTATTAGGAGATTTACCATTATCCCAAGGTCCAATGGTAGAATATAGCATTAGACCTTAACAATATTTTCAGATATAAATTTGATGCTAGCTTGATGGTGAACAGCACTTGGTCCTTTAGTGTCACACTATCATTTGTTTATTTATTTGTTTGTGTGTTTATTTATTTTACATTTATTAATCAGGTAAATGAACTGGTCCAAGGATTCTTTTCAAGCAGATAGTAACAAAATAAAATGCATGTAGATTACAATAATATGCTGACATGTTGCAAACAATGGAAATAAAGCAAAACATACCAATACAATTATTTAGTAAATTTGCACATACAGTATGATGCAAGTTGACTAAAACAATGATATAAAGTATAATATGCAAGGTAGACAACTCTACAGTGATCCATAAGTATGTGTTAATTAGGACTGATGCAGATGCTAAGTTTAGAAAATAACTTGAACTATCTTTTAATAAAAGGGTAAAGTATATGAGTTGGTTTAATTAGCTATAAATGTGTTTCCTTTGTGTGCTTGTAGTCTAGTGTTGTGAGACATGAAGAGAGTGTGCAATAGTAAAATGTTGTCATACAAAATACAGTGGAAAGAGTTTAGAGTTAGTACTGGTGAGGCAAAAGTGCTTTAGCCAGTATCTCTGACCCATTTATATTTGCTTTCCTTTAGCAAGTGAGAATGAAGAGACTTCTTGAATGAAGCAACATTTTCAACTTGTTGGATACATTCAGGTAGAGATTTCCAATAAACTTGAGCAAGATTACAGAAGGACCTTTCACATGCAGCAAGGGTAAAGGATGGTCTAGAGAGAAAGAAAGTCCTAGTATTTTGAAAAGAATAGTTGAAGTTTTTGATTTGTTATTTACAGAGCAACAGAGAAGAATATTCTTGATTGGGAAGTTTATAGGTCAGAGTATTTAGGAGAAGTGAGGCCTTGCCTGTCACTGGAAGCCATTTTCCTTTGCTAAGTGTAAGGCAATGGTGTTCACTTTTATTGTAGATATGGATGAAACAAAATTTGATTTTCAGCTTTTTGAAGTTGAATGCAATTTTGTGAAGACCCCAGGGCAATGACAGGCAGACCATATTCAAACCTAGGTAGAAGACGATTATTGAAAATGGCTCATCGAGTCCCTACAATGAGAAGATGAGAAATTGTATAGGATACCCTTAATTGGGCTAAAGCTTTGTGAATTTGGGTTTCAACATGCTTGTTAAAGGAGTGACACTGATCAAATGTGAGGCCTAAATGTCTGTGTTCATTGATGAATAGTAGAAAGGGACCTGTTGGATCTGTAATGGTGAGTTTCTGGCTTTGAATCACAAAAACAAGTCCAGATCTTATAATCTTGAATGTGGGACATAAATTCCAAAATATTAAAGATTTTCTTCTATGTGAAATAAATGGAAGCAGCAGAAGCACATCAGTTGGACAGATAATTGAATGCACCTATATAGCTTTGGTCTTACTACCATTGAGTTAAGTCACTAATCATCCACATAAGGAATGAATCCAAGCAGTCTTCCAAGGATAAAAATCATACCTGTGTAAAAATTAAAAATGCTAACAGCTCCTTTGCTGTTCTGTTCTTAATTTACACCCACTATTTTTCTCAATTTTCATTAGTAATATTCCATTTGTCTCATCTAACTTAAAATGCATACATAGTGCTGTTAATATCAATCCAGTCATTTCAGACTATTCAGTATCTATACTCCAATAAAAAATGCAAAACAATTTCAGTTCTGTGTAGAACTACAGAACTGACTAGCAAACATGAATTTAGTCATGAACTTTAAAAATATGTGATATTCAGAACTCTTTGGAAAATCAAAACGAGTCCTACTTTTACCATTATATTCCTCTAGGAACACCATCAACAGTGAATAATACCTTGGGATCTTCTGACTAAAGCCTTACTTTTTCCCCTGTTGTAGATAGTATCACAATCACAAACACTGACCTTAACCAACTAAGGCTAATATGCAATTGCTTAAACATCTCCAATAACCAATAAATGCTACTGCCTTACAAGTGATAATGTCCAAAACTGAATCTCTTTATTATTATTTAACTCTCCACAGAGCACCTGCAGACTTTAAGGAACAGTAAATAAGATCTGCATTGTCATACTCTTAGATGGCTACAGGAAGCACCACTGTAACTCACTAAATAAAGCTAATAGGCCAGAACAACTCTGCTTCTAAACTGTGTCACATGCAAGTTATTAAATTAATCATCCTGCCCTCCATTAACTGTAAAACTATGGCATAAGGAATCCAAATATTCCCATCATTCATCTTCTTCAGAGAATGTTATATTATTTCTAAGGCCCTGCTTTTCAAATGTTATAGGGAAAAACATTCTCAGGCACCACCTACTTGTAACCAAATACCACACTGCTATCCAAAGAGTCAATAAATTCAATACATTCAAAATAAATCACTTCAACATGATCATGATGTGTACAAGTGTTACTGGATAATGGCTAACAACTCAGCCAAGACCCGTGCAGATGAAAAATATTCAGGTCTAAGTATTTGCAACCAATAAATGTGTGGCTACATTTTTTATATATTTGCACATACTATATTTTTTATGCATGCACAGTTATCCTAGTTTTGTGTTAGACCAATGTTGCAATTTAAATTTGGATTTTTCTAGAGTTGTGCAATATAATGTATAAGTACTACTACTACATATTTCCAGTGTTCAAGCAAAACTGTACTGTTGAGCTGCCTCTGTTGCCCAGGCAATGGCTAAAAATGGTCTGTGAACCAGGTCACCAATCCATTTGCCAAGATAATATAGAGAAACACTTGTCCAGCACACTCATTAGGGTGAATGAGAGGTTTAGATGAATATCATCAGCCTATGCCTGGTAATATATTTCCATACAATGATCTTTCTAAGAAGCACAATGAATGGAATGAACAACAAAAAGACAAAATCAATCCCTGATGTGCACAGCAACTTATCAAGTTTGAGTATGATAATGGCAAACAAGACATCGCTCATTGACTATACCCCAAGAAGTAAGAGACAAAACAGGTCTATACTATATTCTCAAAAGCCGACAATATCGAAGCTGATATTGTCGACATGAGAATAGCGAAAGCGCACATCGAATATGTAAACGGAAATCTCCGTAAGGGGAGATTTCCATTTACTGCAATGTAGTGCAGTTTCGGAGTTGGTATATTTAAGTAACGGGGGGTGTAGGGCATGCAGCCCCCCACGTGGGGGAGCATAAACCTGTTAGGGTACTTTTTTTTTGTTTGTTTTTGTTGTTTTTATAAGTTTGATGTTTGAAGACATTGACCATATGGTGTCGACCATATGGTGTTTGATGTTTCAACCATCGATCTTATAATATAGACCCCAAAATCATTCAGGTATAATAGTTAACTCTCTGGACTCTGAATTTAGCAATCTAAGTTTAAATTTCAATGGAACCTGTTTTATTTTTATTTGATGTTGTAATCTTGACCAAGTGATTAAGATGGACATGAAATTCATTGGAGTTTCCCTGCACAGGTTCAAGTCTTGTTGATTAGGATGGTGATGTTTTGGGGGAGAGTTTGGCATAATAGTTAAGGTCTTCACCTCATAGTACATCGTATAGGGTTTGATTCTGACCTAGGTTTATTGCTTCGGCTTAAAATGTCCCTTTAAGACAGTTACCCTAGTCTACACCTAAGAAACCCTATTCCTGCGTGCCAAGAGTTCACATTCCTCAGTGCCAAGTGTAAAA
This sequence comes from Protopterus annectens, assembly GCF_019279795.1. Taxonomy (NCBI): domain Eukaryota; kingdom Metazoa; phylum Chordata; order Ceratodontiformes; family Protopteridae; genus Protopterus; species Protopterus annectens. The sequence continues at coordinate 621,199,804 of NC_056729.1, read as the reverse complement.
AAATAATACAAAGGTTAGTAACATATAAAGCAACTGAAAAACATGTTTAGTAAGGAAGAAAATACACAATTTGCATTCTGAGTAAAATTTCTGATATGACAAAAAATAAAAAGACACATCCATCGATGAATTCTCTTCAGTGAAGCCATGACTGCATGCCTCTGGTTATTTGGTTATTGGGTAAGTTAAGCAATAAAGCATAAAGAATCGTACCTGCTATAAGTCAATACAAGTGTTCTGAGTTTATGAACTGGACTGAGTTTATGAATTGGAATCTTTTTGGGGGGGTGGACCTTAAAATCATCACTATGAAATAACACTGCAGTCAGCCAGATAATTTACTTTTGATTTTATTTATTTTATGATTTCTGTACAACAGATGGTTAAGAGTGTAATTTTGAGATACATTTTGCTCATGGCTGGAATACTTATTCTGAACTATAGCTACACTATATTGCATCTTATGATGTTTCCCATTCTGGTAAAATGCTGTTTGGCATTAAACTTGTAGCAAATTGGTTTCTATAAGTTAACAAGCAACTTGCTATAGTTATACGATTATGCGCAAAGAGCTTCAGAGCTTCAGCTGTGTCCTTGAACCTGGATCATTTCTTCCCTTTGTGTCATCCTATCTACATCTTTACACTTTCTTTAGGCACACACATTAATTCATTGTACAGTTCTTTTATTAGCATTGTCACTCTCATCAAACATTCATGAAGGACCACAGTAAAGAATATGATAATACGCATATATACATAAAGATGAAATGAGTCATGCACAGCTTTGTCATACCATACAGATTTCCTCATATGTTGTTTAAAAAAGTATTAATATGGTCACGTGAGGTAAAACGTGTACTATTATGTGGAATGAATCAGTGGTGTATCCAAAACACAAGTGGATCGGAGGAGGTACTGCTGACAAAACATGAATATCAGTAATCATTAAAAATAGTTCCACTTCTTGACACACTCAGATCCCACTTTCTTTTCATAAGCTGCATATTTAAAAATGCACATAAAAAGCCATGAATACAAAGTTGCAGAGAGTAAATTTTCTACATGTATTAAAGACCATTAAAATGTATCCATAGAAAGTGTTAAGTGTAATTCATGTCGATAATTCTTGCCTGCCTTGCTCTACCCTCCAACTTCTCCCCATTTTAGCCTGTATTCTGCTCCCCCATGATCTGAATTGCTTATTTTTTCATATTTTGCTATACTCTTCAGGTTTTTCATCCATTACTTCAACATATCCTACTAACCAAGACTGCAGAGCACTAAATGAATGACATCATACCTCTGGGGGGCTGTTTGTCTCCCAGAAGCACTGGGGTCCTAAATGCTGTGAAGTGCATTTTAGAGCTTTTTTTCCAAACCTTTGATTCAGTTATGACTAAGGACTGAAGTTCAGTCTTATTTTCTTTCAAGGAAGAAATAAATTGTGTCCAAGGCTTAATGTTCAAGGCCGACAAATTAGTATTGCTCAATAAAATGAGAAGACAAATGATTACAAAAATACATAAATCATACCTGGGAAAGTGCCTGCTTCACTGCTTCCTTGACCCTCAAATGATACTTTCTATGCTCCCTCTACTGTTAGATTGGACGAAAGTGAAAGATCTTATTGCCACAGTGTGATACTTCAAATTATTGTTGTCATACATGGACACAACAGGTCATCACAAATCCCTACACAAATACTGTATTGTTTAAGTTAGCTCACATTCTGACATATCTATTTATTAACATGCTAATTTTGTGGCAGTCACTTTGTCTAAGGGTTAGAACACATTTTTCTTTTCTTGTCTATTCAATTTTTGCAGGGAACAATGTTGCCTGACAGGTTGACCATCCGCTACTCAGGTCTCTCTCTCTCTCTCTCTCTCTCTCTCTCTCTCTCCCTCTCATGGCTTCAACATTTTCCCTGGCACTATTCTGATAGAAGGGAAGGAAAGGGAATTAGTAATCTCACTTGTTACTAGTATTATCCCTCCCCAAGTTAAGGCTATCAGTGGTGGACAGTGAAGAAAGCATGGTATGAAGCATTGCATAAAATGATCAGTGCACCAGGGCTTTTTTTCTAGGCCCTATCATCCAGTGTCCTGACAATATTACATCTTAGACTGGGAGGCAATGAGGCATGGCCCAAGAGGATGTGCCTGCCCCAGGCCCTACAGCAGCCTCACCTTCTTGCTTTACACATACTCAGCCCTGCAATGATCTTGAGCCCTGGCCACAGAGGATCAATGAAGGATCAGACCACCCATCATGCTTCTACCTACCAGGATGGGCATGTCTTTTCTTCCTGTCAGCTCCATCAGATATCCGAGTAACTAATCAAAGTCAGGTTGCCTGTCTGATAGTCAGGACACTAGCCCTGTATGCCACTGGTTTATCTTTTCATTTACTACAAGGGTATCCAGTACTGTGAATTATGAGGTATAGAGACATGCCCCTTAATGCATCTTTTATATGACGTACATCCATTGTTTCAGAGATTCCAAACAAATAAATAGTATGTTTGTATACTTAAATAATCATAACTTCTAAACCATTTTTTTTTCATTTTTTCACAAAATTTAAAAAATGTATTTTCTCCAGGCTTAATTAACTACAGAAGTCCCTCTCCTTTACTTATTTATTTTACAGTCTGAAAAGCAGATTTGGAGTTCTTCATGCATTTGTTCATTCCATTCATGCATTCATTCCTTTATATATTTTATGACATTTTATAACATTTAATACTTTATCACCCTGAGTCTTAAACAAACTGATTGTATTGTGTTCCTAGCCCTAGCCATGATAAATACGCATAATGTGCTTATTCTAACTTAGACAAATAATACCAAAGGCAGTGAAATAAACATTTCGACCTCAATATATAAAATTGCATCATGGGAATGTTTGCAGTGTTTCTCATAACCAGACATCCAAAGGAGTTAAGGACAGGTTAAGATGTCCCAAACCATCTCTCTTGACAGAGCTAATGCCAAAAGTCTAAAACTGGTTTTTAATAATCTACAGTTTTTATTAAGGCAAACCATCCACCAAAAACTGACTGTGAATGTAAATATATATACATATATATATATATATATATATATATATATATATATATATATATCTATACACAAATAACCTTCACATGTTAAGATACTTTGTACCAAGCATTTGTTTCCTAATACAGAAGTCCTTACTTCTCTTTATCTCTGACTTGTAAAATAATTACTGCTGTTATTAGTAAGTCCAAAGCAGCACTATTCTGGACATCTGCTAAATTATGTAAAGTGCACCCTGACTTTCCAGTTTACATTTACTGTGGAAGAAACCTCTGATGCAGAAACACTGGTGTTCTCTTGAGGCCAACCTGTCTTTCTCCCTTCACATTGATTGGGGTGTTGAAAATTTAAAATCCATACAAGGAACATGTTACAGTCGGTCATGTTTCCTTACCTTAAAAAAATCTCGGTGCATCTGATATTGTTGGGGTTTTCATAAGATTAAATGTGCAATTCCTTTTTCACTGGTTCTTTAAAATTCACAGATTCATTGAATTATACTGGAGGAATGTTCTTACCAAATACTATCAAGAGAGAACTTCACTGCGGCACCAAAAAACTGTAGGTTACCTCATCATTCACTGTCACTTGTCCATTCTCATTTGCAGACTTATCTTTAAAACTCTCCACTGTGGATACTATCCTTCACTGGGTGTAATTAATACAATACCTCCTTACTAGGCCTCTGTGCCGAAAATAGAGATACAGCTGAGAAAGTGGACATATGAACACTTGTATGCAATTTCTAAGGGCAATACCAACAATGCACTCTTTAAACATTCCCAGAAATGTCCAAGTTTTACCAAATTCAAATTTGGAATACTAAACATTGTACTAAGAAATCTCAGAGGAGGACGTTGGAGCTGGAACTAGAGAGGAGGGAATTGTTTTGGCAATTTAGACTTAACTCTACACTATTACCAGGTCTAAATGTGAACTTGTGTATTTTACCTATTTTAAAATTTAGAACACAAAAATTATAGGTGGTTAGGTTTTTTTTTTAATTGACCAAACATAGACTTGCACATGTTGTAATTTGAAAGATTATTAGTTCAAAGAATGGGCTGGAAGAACGGTCATTCAGCATCGAGAGTAATTTTATATAGTAGTTAATCTTATTTAACTTGTTTAAATATAAGTATGTCTTGAGAATTTTAGTGTATTATTGTTTTACTTTATTTAAACATTTGTCTTAAACATATTTTTATGGTTCAAAAAATAAATTGTCAACGCTTGTTATTGCTTTATTCAAATGCATGAATAGTGCTAATTTAAAATGAAGATTTTATATTTGATCGGGTGCCCTTTGATTTTAAAGTAAGGCCCTTTAAGATATGATTTCAGTCTATTTTATGAATGGAAGACAAATAATTAATTAAATCAAAGGAATTAGGTAACCTATTTAAACTTTTATCTGTATCACAATGGTTCTTAAGAAGTCCCAATAATTAGAAGGATGAAAGTGTTCAACCAGTTTTTATACAGCTTGGAATAAATGTTTTTGCCTTCAAAAATGGACTGGATTAAGTACTATCATCAGAAGTGTTTGAGTGCCTGTTGTGCTTACACTGAGTGGTACCTTGTTGTTTAATAGTATTGCTTTTGGCTACTACAAGAACTAAAGAATATAAAACCTGGCTATATAAAGAAATAGATAATGTCAAGACTTTTAATAATATTCCAGATTCTAATTCAATTAAGGTATGGCACTCTTTTAAAGTGTATATTTATGGGTGCTATATATCTTGTTATAATTATAAATTAAAACATTGTAATAAAGAATTATCAGACATTCAAACTTAATTAAAAGTGAGTAGGAAAAAAGGAGAAAACAATTATGTTTCTAATAAAGAGAAAGTAAAACTTCTTAATAATAAATTCAATGAACTGATATTGCAAAAAACTGAACTAGTAATAGAAATATTAAAAATACATTCTTACACAAGATCTCCTAAACACCTAAAATATATTACAAAAAGATTGAGTTTCCAAAATAATAATAATATTAATGAAATAAAAAAATCCAGTAATTAGTTATACCTATACAGACACTGGAGATATCTTAGAAGCTTTCAGAACCTATTAAATATCTTTAAACCAGAATCCTACAAATAAAGAAATAGATTTGATGTCAGTCATTGATCAATTTGTTTATTAAAGAAATGGCTTCCTCACAAAAATAATTTAACAAGACATATAACACTTCAGGAAATAAATAAAAAAATAAAGATTATAAAACTAATAAAGCTCCTGGAAATGATGACATTATTATGGAATTATATAAATTATTTCTCAAAATATCTTAGTCCACTTACACAAAGTCATGAGAGATGTCCAGAGCCAAGAAAAGTTACCTCCCTCTTGGAAATTCTCCTTAATTACACCTACCAAAAAGGATAGTAAAAATCTTCAATTATATTCTTCTTATAGACCCATATCTCTTTTAAACATAGACTATAAAAATGTATACCCATTTTAGCAGATAGATTGAAAAAAATTCTACCTAGTTTAATTGGTTTATATCAGTCAGGCTTTATTTATAAGATACAAATGTCTGATAATATTAAAAGACTTATTATTCTTATTGATGTAATGAATAACACAAATTGCAACTCTCTTTTTATTAGTCTAGATACTGAAAAAGCATTTGAATCTTTAGACTGGAATTTTTTATTAAAAGTATTAATTAATTTTAATTTTCCCACACAATGTATTTTGATGCTACAATCCATTTATAATAGTAATAACATAGCTTATGTAAAACTGGGTCCTTTTACCTCAAACTTAATAAATGTTACAAAAGGAATTAAACAAGGATGTCACCTTTCTCCTCTATTATTTGACCTAGCTATTGAAATGTTTGCAATTTTAATCAATTCAAATTCAAAGATCCAGGCCTTGGAGATCAACAATTAATATAATTCTAAAATTATGTTATTTGCTGATATTTTCTAACCTTGCAAAATACTAATGGTATATTAAATGAATTGAAACTTGTTACAGAAAATTTTCAAATAATTTCAAAGCTTCATCTCAATAATTCTAAATCTAGTCACTTTATTATTAATAAGGAGAAACTCTCAAACACAGATCATAAGCCAATATTTAGGAATTCATACTTTAAAGAATATTGAAGAAACTTTACATTTAACAATGAAAACATAATTTCCTCCTTGGCTAATCTAACTACCCATATTTGTTTAATTTGAAGACATACTACAGATCATGAAAATGATATTAGTCCCTAAAACTCTATGCACAATCCAATTGGTTAATCTTCCAATTAACAGGAATTAAATTAAAAGAATAAACAAATGATTGTTAGATTTCTTACGGTTTCCAAATAAACCTAGATTGAGTTAATATCATCATTTTAGACTTTAGATTTCAGGAGGTATTAACTTTCCAAGTATAGAAACATATGCCAAAACAATAATACCTAAAACTATTTTTAATTGGCTAGATAATAATTTTACTGGAAAAGTTTACATTATCAATTGCTTAATGTGAATAAACTGAACATTTTAAATACAAATGGTCATAAATAATATATCCCTTTTTGGATATTTATCAGTAATTATGTACAATTTACTCATTATTCTCTGTCCAATTCTAATTATATAAGTAAAATAAAAAAATAAACAATAATCTCAATTCTAATTACAAGTTCTGGATAGAAACTCTTATTCCAATCTCTTTAAAAATTATATAAATTATTTCCTCAAAATATCTTAGTCCATTGAAATTTTTACAATTTTTAATCAATTTGAATTCAAAGATCCAGTGTTTGGAGAATAGCAATGAATATAATTCAAATGTTATGCTATTTACTGATGATATTTTCTAACCTTGCAAAATACTAATAACACATTAAATGAATTGAAACTTGTTAGAGAAAACTTTCAAATAATTTCAAAGTTTCAGTTCAATAATTCTAAATCTAGTTACTTTATGATTAATAAGGAAAAAACTCTCTAAACACAGATCATAAGACAATATTTAGGAATTCATACTTTAAAGAATATTGAAGAAACTTTACATTTTAACTATGAAAACTTCATTTCCTCCTTAGCTAATCTAATGACCCATTGAACAAAATATCTGTTTCATTTGAAGACATACTACAAATAATCAAAATGATATTATTCCCTAAAACTCTATACATAATCCAATTGGTCATTCATCCAATTAATGGGAATTAAATTAAAGGAATAAATAAATGATTATTAGATTTCTTATGGATTCTAAAGAAACCTAGATTGAGTTTATATCATCATTTTAGACCTTGGAATTAAGGAGGTATTAACTTTCCAAGTATAGAAACATATGCCAAAACAATAATACTTAAAACTATTTTAATTGGCTAGATAATAATTTTACTACCAACTGGAAACGTTTACATTATCAATTGCCTAATGTGAATAAATTTAAAATTTTAAATACAAATAGTCATAAATAACCCCTTTTGGATATTTATCTGTAATTATGTACAACTTACTCATTATTCACTCTTGAATTCTATTTATATTAGTAAAATTAAAAAAAAAAGTAAATAATCATCTCAAATAATTCTATGTTCTGGCTAGAAACTCTTATACCAATCTCTTTAATAAAAAAATTGTCAAATAATGCTCTAGTTTGTATACTACATAAATGGGGAAATCAAAAATGTATTTGCTGTCATCAATGTTTTGATGATTTAAAAAAATACAACTCTTGAATCTTTATGTTTAGAATATAATATTGATTTAGGAGATTCATCTCATTTGCAATCAGTTATTCATTTAGTTCATATTAAATTTTCAAGTATATCTAATTTTATAAGCAATGGTATTCCAAAATTATTAAAATATTATTTGATATTATTTACAAAGGTCAAGATATCAATACTTTGATTTCTACTTTGCACTCAATATTAGAAACTAATCTCAATATTTTGGATGATAAATTTTGGACATTCATTACTAAAGAACATCAAATTACTTTGAATGACCAATACAAAAAACAGCTTTTTCTTTCTATTTTGAAAACCTCCTGGTCTTTACATTGGAGACTATCTACTTGAAAATGTATTTAAATAGCTTTTTTGTCTCCTAATAAAGTGAGTAGATTTAACAAAACTTCTGAAAATAAGTGCTGGAGATGTGAAAAATACTGCAATGCTAATTTGTCCACATCTTGTTCTAAATTATCTGAATATTGAGGAAGGATTCAAGATTTTTTAAAGCACCATGGTCTGATTCTCTTATGCTTACAAAATACTTAATTTTATTCTATGTTACAGAAACTAAGACTTAAAGAAAACAGCCAGATTCAATAAAGACTACACAGTTTGTTTCCACAGTGTGTGCTTTGTGGAACAATGTGCATGTGGTAGCACACAGTTTTGGATTCAATAGCTATCTCTATATGGTATATAGAGCTGCACAAACAAGGTAGAAACCATGGAATGCAAATTAGAGCATAAGCAACCAAACTGTATGCTAATTAACCAATCCAAGAAGGAGGAGCTATTCAGCAAGCTATAAAGCAACCATGTAGACTCTGTGCTGGTTTATCTAAAAATTCCAAAACTTACTGGAATACAGCCACAGAAAGGAGTCTACATAGAAACAATGTTATAGGATGCTGTTGCTTTAATTCATGTGTATGTGCAACAGGCTGATGTCTACGCTGCTGCTGCTACTAATAGATCAAGGCCAAGAAGGAAAATAGTTTCAGACCCTGTGTAACTTATCACAGTCTACATGATATGGAAATTGTAGAGTCCTACAGGGTGGATAGAGATACACTAATGGAACTCTGCAACTGTTGTCATCCTCAACTAAGAGCTAGGGCAAACTGAGAGGAACCCATCTCAGTATTGACAAAGGTATGTGTATCACTTAGACTTTTAGTTACAGGTACCTTTCAGAAACCAAGAGGGGATATTCTGGCGGTGTCACAGACATCAGCATCCAGGATTCTCCATCACTTCCAGAATGGTATGCTCCAATATGCCAGTGAGTACATATATTTTCCCCATATTCTTGAGGATAGGGACAGAAATATGCAGGAGTTCTACCTTGTATCACACTACCCTGAAGTACTGGGTGCCATTGATTGCCCACATGTAGAAATTAAGGCACCACCCATGGAACAGAGAAGGCTCTACATTAATAGAAAGGGCTTCCACTATATTAACTGCCAAGTCATGTGTAATGCCAAGGGAATCATCATGAATATGTATGTTTGCAACCCAGGCAGGTACCATGACTCACATATCTGGCACTGGTCCCAGCTATATCAGATGTTTACTAGGTAGAATATCCAACAGGGTCATTTTATAGGGGATGCAGGTTATTCACTGGAACTATGATTGATAGCACCCACCAGAAATGCACAAACACCCAATGAAGAATGCCATAATGAGGCACACACTCAAGCCAGAAATATCATAGAGTGTGTGTTTGGGCTGTTGAAGTCAGGGTTCCATGCCTAGATATATCTGGTGGAGCCCTGCAGTACAATCCATGGACATGTACCAAAATATTCATATGCCGTGTTACACAACATCATTCTGAGAAAACAACTTCAGCAGGACCAACAAGAAAAAAAGGGGAAACATCTCAACAGCAATGTCAAGGTCACCATAGCCACATGCAGGTGAGGAGTCAGAGAGGGAAGCAGCAGCTGCTGTGGATGTAGGCAGATGTAGGCATGCTCAATATGCCTTTGCACTAACTAAGAGACAATGCATAGCACAATCAGTCACCAACTTAGGGCAGAAAACCTTCCTCCTATGCACATACATATAGTAACATGGATGCTAGGCAACCTTTACAACCTTTACCTATCCATGTATTGGCTGTATACTGCTTGCATCAGACAGAGTCAGCCCTAAACTAAAAATGTTGCAACTGCTGAATTTACAAAGTAAGTGTTGAACCTGGAGTGTATTATATAATAATATGAATGACTGGCATATCCTTGCATGTTGTTACTTGGTAGTGCAAGTAAGGCCATGTGTAATTAATCAGAAAATGTGTTGTTAGCTGCAGGAATCTGCAACCCCTCCACCACAAAAATATCTTGTGAAACAGAATTCGACTTTATCAACTCAAAATGCCCTGGATCAGCTGGTAAACTCCCCTACCAGAGGTGAAAACATATTGGACCTTGTCTCACCAACATGGGCGACAGGTGCTCTGCACTGGAGGTCAACCCGTCACTGGTTAGATCAGACCATAAACTAGTCACTCTGGATGTCCACACCACACCACCACCCCAACCAAGGAAACCACAGTGAAAAACTTTTCTATAGCAAACTTCACCTTACTTAAGACAGAGGTGGTAAGTTTCACAGCCCCCACACTAAAGTATAACAGTGTCCAAGATGCAGGAACCTTTACAAATGCACTTTATGAGCACCTACAAGGATGCATGGATCATGCCATCCCTAGCAAAACCAAGACTCACTCCCCTAAGAGAAGGAAACCAGTTTGGTGGACCCCTGCCATAAACAAGCTATACAATAGAAGGAGGAAACTAGTTCAGAAAAAAAGCAAATCCCAAGAAGTAAAGACATCCCTGATCAGTATCAGTAGGAAACTAAGGTCCCTCATAAAATCATCCAAGGCTAACTTCAAAAGAAAAATAGCCAAGGATTTGAAAGATAACCACAAAGCCTTCTTTAGCTATGTCAATAATCTAAGTGGCAACTCACAGATATGCTCTGAGCTAGTGCAAAATAGCACAAAATATACTAAACCTACTAATATAGCCAACATCCTGGCAGACAGATTCAGTGCAAACTTCATCCCTCTCTCACCCCTAAAAAGGCCCACAACAATACCGGAAAAGTGTAGTGCCCTGGAAATCGCAGATGCACAGGTGAAAACAGCCCTTTCAAAAGCACAGCGTCAATGGGGCCAGATGGAGTTCCAGGCTGTATCTCGCATGAACTAAAGAATGAAATAACACCCCCACTTAAACACAGTGTTCAACCTCTGCCTCTCCACAGGCTATATGCCCATAGAATGGTGCACAGCAATGGTTATTCTCCTCCACAAAGGAGGGGCCACAACTGACCCTGGTGACTATCTCCCCATAAGCCTGCCTAGCCTGGTCTGCAAGGCTATGGAGTGCGTCATCATGGAACTCATTAACAAAGACATTGGGAACCTCCAAACACTTGACCCGACCCAGTTCAGCTTTGTTAAGGGCAGATCATGCCTACTAAACTTGATTGACTTCTTTGAGACAGCCACCAAGGCCATAGATGAGGGGAAGATGGTTCACACAGCCTACCTTGACCTCGCCAAGGCTTTTGACACCATTCCTCAGTCAGGAATTATAGAAAAACTCACCAGCATGAACATAAACCCCTACATCATGAGATGAGTTTCCAACTGGCTTACAGACAGAACTCACACGGTAAGAATAGCAGGCTCCAGGTCCGACTGTAAATCATAGGTTCATAGGTTCATACTAGGCTATCTGCCCTGGGGCAATTATAAGCCTAGCCCGATTCTGTATGGCTTACGCCACCCCTTGATTTGAGTATACTGTGACCTTTTTAAGGTTTAGTTTACTGTGCCTCTGTCTAATAGTGACACAAGAGTAATCCCTGGGACAAACCTACGATCCCCCATCCACTTATCGAGATTCTTCTTGAAGAGATTCAGTGAGGTGCTCTGCCTCACATGAACTGGAATTCTATTCCAGAGCGAAGGGAGCCTCTGGGTTATGAACCTGTCCCTCCAGCAAGTTCTATTTATTTCTGTGCTGAGGTTCAAGTCCCTCGAGCATGTGGCTCTAAGGGATTTAGATTTACTGAGGTGGAGCATGTCCATTAATTCTGGATTTGACATAGCTTTGTATGTCAGGCATAGATCGCCTCGAAGTAGGCGGTATGCAACTGAGTAGAGCTGGAGTTTTTTTAACCGAGCAGCATATGGCATCTGTTTGAGACCCTTGATCCTCTTGGTGAGATACGTTTGTGGTCTTTCTAATTGCTGCAGGTGTCGGGTAAGGTACATCCCAAAAGGGGCATTGTATTCTATGATGGGCCTGATGAGGGATGAATAAAGGGGCACGATTACCTCTCTTGATCTAGATGTGAAACCCTTCGTGATGTGGTGGGCTATGTAGAAGGTCTTTCTAACCACTTTGGCAATGTGGTTTTCAAAGGAGAGATTGCTATCAACTTGGGTCCCCAGGTCCCTAATAACTTTCTCTGTACTTAATGGGTTTCCGCCTATGTGGTAATTTGTGGGCACATTGTTTTTGCCAAAGGGTATGACTATACATTTTTCGGCATTTAGCTTTAAACCATGGTGCTGGCACCAGTTATCTGTCTCTGTGAGACCTTTTTGAAGGATGTTTGTGTCAGCTGGAGAGTTGATTATGGCGCCCAGTTTGCAGTCGTCTGCGAACTTGGTGAGCCATAGTCCTCCCACATTTGCCTGTACCTCGGAAAAGAATATACCGAACAAGAGTGGTCCCAGGACAGAACCCTGTGGGATGCCACTTGTGACCGGTTTCGAGTCTGACATGGCTCCAGCAACTGTCACTCTGTTGGTTCTGTCTTTGAGCCAGTTTGCGACCCATCTTGTGACATAGGGGTTTATATTTAAGCTGGATAGCTTATCTGTGATGCCCGAGTGGGGTATTGTGTCAAATGCCTTTGCAAGGTCCAGATAGGCTGTGTGGACTACCTTCCCTTCATCTATGGCTTTGGTGACTGTTTCAAAGAAGTCAACCAGGTTCAAAAGGCAGGATCTGCCCTTGACAAAGCCGAACTGGGTAGGATCTAGTGTCTGTAGGTCCCCAATGTCTTTGTTTATGAGCTCCATGATGATCCTCTCCATAGCCTTGCAGACTAAGCTAGTCAGGCTTATGGGGCGATAGTTTCCAGGGTCCATAGAGGCTCCACCTTTGTGGAGTGGGACCACTGTTGCTGTACGCCATTCTGTGGGCACATATCCTGTAGTGAGGCTGAGATTGTATAGCTGTTTTATTTAAGGGATTAGTTCCTCTTGTAGTTCATGTAGGATGCAACCTGGGACGCCAACTGGTCCCATGGAAGCAGTGTTTTTTGCTTTGGAGTGGGCAGCCTTCACCTAAGCATCTGAGATGTTTGGGAGGCAGCCCTCTGCCGGGATAGATACTTGCTCTTTTGGGGGGAAGGGGGTGGAGAAGTTTGCACTGAACCTGTCTGCCAGGATATTGGCGATGTCTGTGGGTTCAGTGTATTTTTTGTCGTTTAGAATCAACTCAGAACAAGTCTGGGAGTTGCATCCCAGGTTTCTAACATAACTGAAAAAAGCCTTATGATTGTCTTTGGTGTCCTGTGCAATTTTTCTCTTGAAGCTGGCCTTGGAGGATTTTATGAGGGATCGTAATTTTTTGCTAGTACTGATCAGAGATGCCTTCCCTATTAGGGATTTTGCTCTATCATGTAGTAGCTTCCTCCTTCTGTTGTACAGTTTATTTATGGCATGGGTCCACCAGACTGGATGCCTACCTTTGGATGATTGGGTCTTAGTTTTGTTTGGGATAGCATGATCCATGCATTCCTGGACATGTCCGTAGAATGCATTTATATAGGATTCTGCAGTTTGGGCTGTAGTTTCCACTGGCCCTGGGGCCTTGAAGGATTCCACTTCGGTTTTGAGAAGTGAGAAGTTCGCTTTTGAGAAGTTTTTCACTGTGGTTTTCTGGGCTGGGGGTAGGGGTTGGGATGTGGACATCCAGTGAAATTAATTTATGGTCTGATCTTACCAATGAGGGATATACTTCTGGTGTGGAGCATAGAGTCCCCATGTTGGTAATGATCAGGTCTAATATGTTGTCCCCTCTTGTGGGAGTGGTGACTAGTTGTTCCATAGCATTTGAGTTTATAATTTCCAGGAATCTTTGGGCTAAGGTGCTGGGGCTTGAGTAGTGCTCCCAGTCAATGTTTGGGTAGTTGAAGTCGCCCAATATAATGGTGTTCGGAGAGATCTTCATGTTCTCCAATGTTTTCAGGAAAGCCGAATGGGATTCCTGACTTTGAGTGTGTGGTCTGTAGGATGCTATAAACTGAAAAGCAGTCTTGCCCACTGTTAGTTGTACATGGATGGTCTCCGATACTTCGTGCAATGCCACTAACCTGGAGGTGTGGATATCCTTGATAAATATGGAAACTCCCCCTCCTTTTGTGGCTTGGTCCGGGTTTTGGGGCCGAAAAGCATGATATGAGGTATAGCCTGGTAGTGCTGGGGTGCTCTCTGGAGCCTTGAACCAGGTTTCTGTCACTGCACAGATATCGATGTTCTCCATACTGAGGAGAGCTTCGAGTGCGTGCATCTTGAGGTTAAGACTTCTGGCGTTTAGCAGCATTACCCTTAGTTTCTTGTTCCTTGTGCTGTCTATGGGGGTGGGTTTGACTTTTGAGCCTTGCCTAAAAAAGGCACTATGGGGGTGGCAAGAGCCTTTGCCGATATCCGAAAGCCCAGTGGTGACAGGTGCAGGCCGTCCCTAGTGAAGCAACGTGGCTTGTCGAGCATGTCATCCCAGGCTGACAGACACTGGATCCCCTTTGAATGACACCAACATTTTAGCCAATTGTTAAAATCGATCATTTTGTCTTTGTACTGTGGCATCATTCTAGGTGAGGGTAAGATGCTGCTCAAGGTCAGGGTCATACCAGCCTGGGCTACATGATCAGAAAGCTCCTCTATGTCTCTTTTCATGTAGTCCAGGGAGGTACGTCTCAGGTCATTCACACCAGCATGTACAATGACTGAGTCATATTTGTATTTGCTTTGGAGTGACCTGAGTGCTTGCGTTATGTGTCGGATCCTAGCACCCGACAGGCAGCTCACCGTGACCTTCTCTTTATTCAGCCTGGTGAGTGGGATGTCAGTGTGTCTAACAATAGAGTCACCTATAACAAGAGTATCAGGTGTGTTATTCAGCCTTAAGGGCTGTGGCTGCTTGGCACACTGACTTTGTGGGTTATGTGTTGTGTGTGTTTTGTTTTGAGGTAGCGTTTGCTTGGATGTCTGCTTTGGAGGTCTCTGTTGCTTAGGTAGATTTTTATTTACAGCCTCCGAGTATGTTTTTGTGTATTTATGTGTTTGGTTCGCTGATGTGGTGGGACTATGTGATACTGGAATTGTGTTCTGTGAGGTTACCTTCTCCTCCTGACTGGTTACACCAGTTTTGAGATGAGAGAGCTCAGCCTCCAGTTTGGCTAAATAGTTGCATCTCTCACATATATTTGAACCTGTTTGGAGGAGGAGAGGGTTGTCCGTGTACATGAGACAGTTGTAACATTGCCTCAAAATTCCCAGATTCACCAGCTGGACTGGAGAGGAAACCATTGACTGACCTTTGGACATGCTAAAGTAATAGGGAAACTGAATTTAAGACGGACCAATAGAGTACAGGGTAATCGTAGAGAGTATATGAGTAAGTAGTGCTTATGGTTTAATAGTGCTAACTTGTAGGATTACTTACTTGGACCAGTGAAGGGCCTTAGAATGAGAATATGGTGTTTAAATTGAGAGATAGAGCAGTTCTAAGGGAAAAAGTGAAGAGCAGACTTTGTGGAGCCAGGAATAGTTTAAACCCAATTAGGCGGCGCTGCCCGTTGTTGCCCTATGCTCAAAACCGTGCAAAACTGTGCAAAAGAGGGTTTTAAGAGAGGAAGGTGAAGGAGTTTTGGAACTGACCCTGTTTCAAGTCAGTAACCACTCCCACAGGGGCAGGCAGGCTGCTCAATGTTTTTCACTGCCACTGATCAACAGAGAGATTTTCCTTTAGCCCAAGCAAAAAATGGCCTCACAGAAACTTACAAACAGTTCAAGAACAGCAAGCCTGTAACTGAACTTTTTTAAATCTCAGAAAAGTGGGAAAAAAGCAAGATTTGTTTTGTTTTTTTGTTTTTTCAGAGATAGCAGAGGTTAACAAGTATCAACAATTTATAACAGTGCAGTAAATAACCCCACACAAGAGTGCTAGGCCAAAGACAGATAAAATGCAAGTTTTGAGAAAAAAACGATTTTAAAAATAAGTGCAAACAGGAAATTTAGTAAACAGCTCTAGGTTGTGCTCTAAATACAGTCACTAATGCAGAAATCAAATTTAACAAGCCAGAAAATGCTCAAAATAGGTGGCTATGCAGAAAAACTTAGCAAATAAACAGAGGAAAAATACTTAAAGTCTCAAAAGTGGCTCCTTTCTTCTCTCAGCGTTTTCTCCTCTTGGTGGGTGCTTCACCAACAGCCAACAAGCCTGAAAAGACGCCAAAACCATGAGGCAACCAGGTTTTAAGAGAGGAAGATGAAGGAGTTTTGGAATTGACCCAAAATGGCCAATAAAACTACAGTTTCAAGTCAGTAACCACTCCCACAGGGGCAGGCAGGCTGCTCAATGCTTTCACTGCCACTGATCAACAGAGAGACTTTCCTTTAGTCCAAGCAAAAAATGGCCTCACAGAAACTTACAAACAGTTCAAGAACAGCAAGCCTGTAACTGAACTTTTTTAAATCTCAGAAAAGTGGGAAAAAAGCAAGATTGTTTTTGTTTTTTTGTTTTTTCAGAGATAGCAGAGGTTAATAAGTATCAACAAGTTATAACAGTGCAGTAAATGACCCCACACAAGAGTGCTAGGCCAAAGACAGATAAAATGCAAGTTTTGAGAAAAAAACAATTTTAAAAATAAGTGCAAACAGGAAATTCAGTAAACAGCTCTAGGTTATGCTCTAAATACAGTTACTAATGCAGAAATTAAATTTAACAAGCCAGAAAATGCTCAAAATAGGCGGCTATGCAGAAAAACTTAGCAAATAAACAGAGGAAAAATACTTAAAGTCTCAAAAGTGGCTCCTTTCTTCTCTCAGCATTTTCTCCTCTTGGTGGGTGCTTCACCAACAGCCAACACGCCTGAAAAGATGCCAAAACCATGAGGCAACCAGGTTTTAAGAGAGGAAGATGAAGGAGTTTTGGAATTGACCCAAAATGGCCAATAAAACTACAGTTTCAAGTCAGTAACCACTCCCACAGGGGCAGGCAGGCTGCTCAATGTTTTTCACTGCCACTGATAAACAGAGAGACTTTCCTATAGCCCTAGCAGAAAATGGCCTCACAGAAACTTACAAACAGTTCAAGAACAGCGAGCCTGTAACTGAACTTTTTTAAATCTCAGAAAAGTGGGAAAAAAAGCAAGATTTTTTTGTTTTTGTTGTTTTCAGAGATAGCAGAGGTTAACAAGTATCAACAAGTTATAACAGTGCAGTAAATGACCCCACACAAGAGTGCTAGGCCAAAGACAGATAAAATGCAAGTTTTGAGAAAAAAACTATTTTAAAAATAAGTGCAAACAGGAAATTCAGTAAACAGCTCTAGGTTCTGCTCTAAATACAGTTACTAATGCAGAAATCAAATTTAACAAGCCAGAAAATGCTCAAAATAGGCGGCTATGCAGAAAAACTTATCAAATAAACAGAGGAAAAATACTTAAGTCTCAAAAGTGGCTCCTTTCTTCTCTCAGCATTTTCTCCTCTTGGTGGGTGCTTCACCAACAGCCAACAAGCCTGAAAAGAAGTCACAAGTGGTGTCCCAGAAGGCTCGGTCTGGGACTCCTATTGTTTGGCATATATTTCTCAGAAGTACAGGCAAACACAGGAGGACTTTGGCTAACCAAGTTTGCTGATGACTGCAAACTGTGAGCCATAATTGACTCTCCAGCTGACACGGACATTCTCCAAAAGGGCCTTACTGAGACGGACACCTAGTGTCAAAGTCATGGTCTCAAGCTAAATGCCAAAAAATGCATAGTCATCCCGTTTGGAAAAAACAAAACACCCATGAATTACCACATAAGTGGCAGCCCCCATAATACAGAAGAGGTAATAAGAGATCTGGGGACCCAGGTAGATAGTAATCTCTCCTTTGACAATAATATTGCCAAAGTAGTTAGGAAAGCCTTCTATGTAGCCCATCTAATTACTAAAGGGTTTGCATCTAGAAATAAAGAGGTTATAGTGCCCCTCTACTCATCACTCATCAGACCCATCATAGAGTGCAATGCCCCATTTTGGATGTACCTCACAAGACACTTCCAACAGCTGGAAAGACCACAAAAGTACCTCACCAAAAGGATTACTGGCCTCAAACATATGTCCTATGCAGCCAGACTGGAAAAACTCCGGCTGTATGCAGTGGCATATCGCTCACTCAGAGCTGATCTCTGCCTGACTTACAAAGCCATGTCTAACTCAGAAATGATGGACTTACAAAGCCATGTCCAACTCAGAATTGATGGACATGCTCCACCTAAAGAAATCCAAGTCACTGCAAGCCACTCACTCTAGTGAGCTAAACCTCACGACAACAATAAATAGAACATGCTGCAGGGATAGATTCCTGTCACAGAGTCTTCCCATGCTTTGGAACAAAATTCCTAACTACATTAGGCATAGTCCCTCACTAACACTCTTCAAGAGAAACCTTGACGAGTGGATGGGTAACAGGAAATACACCCCTGGGATCACTTCATTGGCTCTTCTTGACAGAGGCTCAGTTAATTAATCAATGGGGTGGTGAAAGCTGACAAACTCTGGCTAGGCTTATAAATGCCCTCAGGCAGATAGTCTAGTACCTACCTATGAACCTATGAACTTAAGAACTAATGTATTCATTTAAATTGTTGTACTATACAACAGTACTTAACAATGTAGACACATAAGCTTACCTGAAAGCTCCTCCTGGGACATGTTTGCTGTCCCTGAAACAATAGCACCAATGCCAAGGACATGCTGTTCTGCACTTTCCTGGGAGCTGTCTGGATCCCTGACAGTGAACAGGAACTTTTCATTTGCTGTTAGTGGTGGCTCTGTAGCAGGACCCCCAGTACCCATCCAATCATGGACCACTGCAGCTGCTCACCTCTTTACAGATAAGATCATGTCAGTGGCCCTATGGCACACCTGATCATATGTCCTGTTATAGCCACCTACTGCATTAACTTCTGCAACTATCTGCTGAAAATTTGTCTTCTGCCTGGCGTATCTCCATATCTCTTGTCAAGCAGGAAGGCACCATGTCACCTAAAAGAGTCCACAATTATCTGATTCTCAGGATCAGTAAAGGATGGTTCATAGCTTCATAGGTAGGTACTAAGCTATTTGCCTGAGAGCATTTATAAGCCTAGCCAGGTGAGTTTTTCTGTAATACTGAGTGGGGAATGGTGTTGAAAGCCTTGGCTAGGACAAGGTAGGCTGCGTGAACCACCTTTCCCCTCGTCTATGGCCTTGGTGACTGTCTCAAAGATGTCCACAAGGTTTAATAGACATGATCTGCCCTTAACAATGTCGAACTGGGTCGGGTCAAGTGTTTGGAGGATCCCAATGTCTTTGTTAATGAGTTCCATGATGATGCACTCCATAACCTTGCAGACCAGGCTAGTCAGGCTTATGGGACGATAGTTACCAGGGTCAGTTGTGGCCCCTCCTTTGTGGAGAGGAATAACTGTTGCTGTGCAGCATTCTATGGGCATGTAGCCTGTGGAGAGGCTGAGGTTGAACAGTGTGTTTAGGTGGGGGGTTAGTTTGTTCTGTAGTTCGTGCAAGACGCAGCCTGGGACACCATCTGGTCCCATTGACGCTGTGTTTTTGGCTTTTGAAAGGGCTGTTTTTACCTGTGCGTCTGTGATTTTTGGGACACTACACTTTTCCGGTATTGTTGTGGGCCCTTTTGGAGGTGAGAGGGGGGTTAAGTTTGCACTGAATCTATCTGCCAGGATGTTGGTAATATCAGTAGGTTCATTATATTTTGTGCTTTTTTGCACTAGTTCAGTGCATATCTGCGAGTTGCCACTTAGATTTTTAACATAGCTAAAGAAGGCTTTGTGGTTATCTTTTGAATCCTTGGCTATTTTTCTTTCAAAGTTAGCCTTGGATGATTTCATGAGGGACCTCTGTTTCTTACTGATACTGATCAGGGATGTCTTTCATTCTTGGGATTTGCTTTTTGTCTGAACTGGTTTCCTCCTTCTATTGTATAGCCTGTTTATTGCAGGGGTCCACCAAACTGGTTTCCTTCTCTTAGAGGAGTGCATCTTGGTTCTGCTAGGGATGGCAAGATCCATGCATCTTTGTAGGTGCATATAGATTGCATTTATAAAGGTTTCTGTATCTTGGGCACCATTATCCATTAGCGTGGGGGCTGTGAAACTTACCACCTCTGTCTTAAGTAAGGTGAAGTTTGCTTTGGAAAAGTTTTTTACTGTGGTTTCCTTCGTTGGGGGGTGGTTGTGGAGTGTGGATCCAGAGTGATTAGTTAATGGACTGATCTAACCAGTGACAGGTTTATCTCCATTGTGGAACACCTGTCGCCCATGTTGGTGATGACCAGGTCCAATATGTTTTCACCTCTGGTAGGGAAGTTTACCAGCTGATCCAGGGCATTTGAGTTGATGAATTCCATGAAGCGCTGGGCCTGGGAGTTTGTACTCGAGTAGTTTTCTCAGTGAATGGTAGAGTAATTGAAATTGCCCAATATCAGGGTGTTTGGTAGGACCTTCATATTTTCCAGTGTCTCCACAAAGGTGGAGTGGTGGTCCTGGGTCATGGAGGGTGATCTGTAGCAGGCCACAATTTGCATTGCAGATTTGCCCAATGTTAGTTGCTCATGGATGATCTCATAGGTATCATGCTGCACTACTAACCTGGAGGTGTAGGTATCCTTGATGAATATGGATACACCCCCTCCTTTTGTGTTTCAGTCCATGTTCTGTGGCTGAAACGTGTGGTATGAGTTGTAGCCCGGAGATGCTGGGGTGTTCTCTGGAGCCTTGAACCAGGTTTCAGTTACTGCACAGATGTCGACATTCTCCATACTGAGGAGTGCTTTGAGCAAGTGAATTTTGAGATTTAAACTCCTGGTGTTGAGTTACATAACCCTCAGTTTTTTTTTAAATGTGCTGTTTACGGAGGTGGGTTTGACTTTTGAGCCTTGCCTAAAAAAGGCACTATGGGGGTGGCAAGAGCCTTGGCCAGTATTTGAAAGCCTAGGGGTGACAGGAGCAAGCCATCTCTTGCGAAGCAACGTGGCTTATCGAGCATGTCGTCCCAGGCTGACAGACACTGGATCCCCTTTGAATGACACCAGAAGCTTAGCCAGTTGTTGAAATTGATCATTTTTTCTTTATACTGAGGTATCATTCTTGGTGAGTACAGGATGCTACTCAGGGTCAGGGTCATACTAGCCTGGGCTACATGACTAGAGAGTTATTCCATGTCTCTTTTCATGTAGTCCAGGGAGATACATCTCAGGCCATTCACACCAACATGAACAATGACAGAGTCATATTTGTACTTGTTCTGGAGTGACCTGAGTGCTTGTGTTATGTGGCGGATTCTGGCTCCCAACAGGCAGCTAACAGTAACCTTTTGCTTGTTCAGCCTAATGAGTGGGACGTCAGTGTGCCTGACTATAGAGTCACCTATTACTAGTGTGTTAGGTATGTTATTTTGCCTTAAGGGCTGTGATTGTGCGGCACACTGATTTTGTGTTTTATGTGTTATCTGGTTTGTGACGGGAAGTGCAGGTTGTTTGGGTGTCTGCTTTGGAGGTCTCTGATGCTTTTGCAGGTTTTTATTTAGAGCCTCCGAGTATGATTTTGTGTATTTTTTGCCAGTGTTGTTTTAGTAGGTCTGTGTGCGGCTGGAGTTGTGGTGCAAGTGTTAACTTTCTCCTCTTGATTGTCTGTTCCAGTCTTGGGTGGAGACAGCTTTGCTTCCAGTTTGGCTGTATAATTGCATCTCTCGCATATGTTAGTGTTTTGTGGTAGGAGGAAAGGGTTGTCTGTGTACATGAGGCAGTTGTAACATTGCTCAGGATACCCAGATTCACCAGCTAGACTGGAGAGTGCACCAGAAGTTGCCCTTTGGTCATGTCTGAATAGTAGGGTGAGCTGCTTGGTTGATGAGGGGTGAATAAAGAGCTTTGCCCTACTGGGCAATCAGTGTCAGGGTATATTAGTGCTTGCTATTAGGTCTGAGCAAGTGCTGGGCTGTAAGATGCTTTTTGAGTGCTTAGGTTGAAAGTTAGACTAGTTTCAAGGGAAAAACTGAAGAGGAGACTTAGTCGATCTGGGAATAATTTAACCGTAGCTAACCGGCACTGCTCGGTGTGCAAAACCATGCAAACATGTTTTTTATAGTAGGGAAATGAAAGAGATAGAAATTAGCCCAAAATGGCCAATAAACTATTAACTTCTGGGCTGGAACCACTCCTCTAGGGACAGACAGGTTGCTCAAAGCTCCCCTTTCTCACAGGTGAACAGAGAAACTTCCTTCTATCCAAGTAAGGTATGGGCAACTCAGAAACTAGTATCACAGCCCTGAATTCAGCACTAGCCCGAAAACTGGACTATACTATCTTAGAAAGGTGGGAAACAAGGAATTTTTCCCCAGGGATTGAGATACTTGGTTGCCATAGTCTTAGGTTTCCTAAAAGACAACATAAAGATAATACACATAACTACAAAATAACTGCTCTGAGATAAAACAGAAAAGGTAACTTTTCAGTATTACCTATAAAACAGTTTAGAGATCTGAAATATAATCAACAGGCTGGATGCATAAAAGGAGATTAAAAGTAGAAACATATCCTTCTTTGTTCCAGAACAGAAATGCAGCATTGCTCCCCATTCCCCAAAAGAACAGGCAAATGGCACATTTTGCTAACAAATCATCTTTGAAATGCTAAGAGTGCAATCAAATGAACTGTCACTGAAACACATCCACAGATATAACACATAACATTCCATGTTAAGGTATTATCAATCATGTATACCTGTGAAATGCCCTAAGAAACATGCCCATGCCATTAGTATTTCAAATTAATGCATACAGATAAAAGTGCAACCTTTGTTATTCAGTATGTGTGTGTGTGTGTATATATATATATATATATATATATATATATATATATATATATATATATATATATATATATATATATAGATGTATATATATAGATATAAATATATAACTATTAAACAATTTTTTCTTAATTACATTTCAGCATATGCAATACATAGCTGACAAAATGCAAGCATATCTTGTCAAGTTCATCTCTGTGCAGATATATCCCAAAGTAATAGGCTCTTTTCTTGTGTTCTCCACATCTTATTTATTTATTTGACATTAGTTTATCAGGAAAGTCCAACTGGGCCAGTCAGTGAAGGCCCAGGGAGAAAGGCTCCACAATCACGATATTTTAAAAATCAAGTACATATATTTTCAATCACAAAGTATTGTGTTGCATTACAAAAGAGCAAGTACATATATTTTAAATCACAAAGTATTATGTTATAATACAAACACAAGAGTGAAAAATGTTATGAGAAAAATATAGAACATATGTTTCATAGCAGAGTGCAGTAAAACATAATAACAAGAGTTGAAGGGAATATGTGAGAAAAAAATTCAATAGTTATATTTATGTAGATTAGTAGGTGGTAAATGAGACACAATTATAATAAGATATTTAAAGATATAAGTCTTCTGGCCTCCAGTTTCCCTAGCTACATGGTTTCCTTTTTAGGGGATAGATTCAGGGCTCCTAGCATGGTGAAGATGCAAATGAGTTGTGAACTCATTATAATTGCTGAATCCCAAACACCTGGCTCTGTATAATTCATGTAAACATAGTACAGGCACTCCCTCAATGTTTGTTTTTAATTTATTGCAACTGTGAATGATTACTTGTTGGGAGAAGGAAAACACAACAGCAATGCAGACTGGCCTACATCCAGTGAGTGTAATATTAGACTTACAAAGTGTTAGATGTAATTTTGTAAAGGTTGGAAATGTAAGTAAGCAGCACACAATTCACAGGTTCTGTTTAATAACACCCAACCTCCTCTTCATTTGTTGGCAACTGCATATTATATTATTGCCATTTGATACCCTCACATATTTGAAGGACAGTGATATAGAATGGTTTACCAACTGCATGTCTCAGACAATTTGTCAGATAAGAGAAGAGTAGGCAAAAAATGCAGAGAGGTGAGACAGAGCTGCATATTTGTAAGCAATACCCATATAACTTGTTCTGTGATCACTCAGTGCACTGCATCCAAAATTAATAAATGTACAAATAACAGTTATATGGTTTCACATTACCATAGATGATCTAGTTGGTTCTATGCAGAATGATTTCAATTATTTCCTGCAAATGTGTTTGCGTGGTACAGAAGGATAAGGCAAACTTCCTGTGTTCTAAAGTCTCAGTATAGTGAGAATTCAAATCCAGACCTATGTAGAAATGTTTCATGTGTACTAGCATATTGTAGTGTATATGTCATAGATCGCTTTTTCTAAATTTAACTACTTTTCCCTTTTTTCCTTTGTTTTTGGGGGGGGGCAGTATTTGCACAGTGTGAGGTTTCATGCAAACACAGGAAATGGAGGAAATGGTTGTCAGGTTTTGCTGTGCTTATCTCATTTGCAAGAACAGCAGCAGTGTGCAAACTGCATTAGTGGCCCACCCATGTAGCAGACAGAACACCCGCAGATCACCTGCAAACAGGGTGTCTCTAAAAGGGCGGGGGTAAAAAACAATATATTTTTGAATATTGGTTATCTCTTGCTGAACTGCACTAAGCGGCATTGTGAGGTAGTTAACACAGAGACCTTAAAAATGATTAGGTAATTAGAAAATGTCATGTAACTAATCCTTTGGTAGCAGGTGTAAGTGTAGGGCTGCAGTACAGATGGTCCTGGGTACTAGTCCAGGGCGTGCAACCTATGTTTACTGTTGTGATAGTGCGGTTTATAGCAATGAACAAAAAAGTAGACAAGAATTATTTAAGCATTCTTCTGGCAACAGGTGTAAGAGTAGGACTGACATACACATGGTTAAGGGTCCTAATATACAATATGACATACACTTTTACTGTTCTTCCACTTCCTACTACATTCACTCTCATTTATAACACTTTAGATAGTGGAGCAGATATGAATTATATGCATGAGGGATGAGCCACCATTATTGTGTTTTCAGATGTATGAATAAGGGTAGACTGTCTACTATATTTCTGTGAATATAATGTATCAGATCATTACATTTGTGCCCCCAGTACATGTGTGTAAACATAACTCACCTAACAGTTACCTTCTAATTTCCATTATATATTTCCAGGATACATCAACAGACACTCCTAAAACTAAGGCCAAGTGTCAGACTAACCTTCCAATTTCAATTATTTAATTCCTCCCAGCTTGGCACTGCTGATCTCCAATTAACATCATGGCAATGCAGCTGGCATCATTGCTCATGTTTGCATACCACCAGTAAATGCGAGAATTAAAATCGTAGGGAAAGCATAAGTTTCCATTGCTCTAGTGAGGCTGATAGATAAGTCGGCATTAGAGGGCAAGGTGCCCAGTTTAGGCCACAGAGGTGGTGTGTCCAGGAGTCCAAGATATTTGTTGCACTCCTGGTAAAGAGCCACAGCCAAAGACTTATGCAGGGGGGGGCTATTTTGGCTCCCAGTACATGTCTGAGGTGTGGAATCCTTTGGCTGAGGCTGTATTTAGTGCCACTGGCATACCATTCATTGGGGACCAGTGTAGCCATCATTTTAATGACCTACACAGGCAAAAAGGGGATACCTTCAACCATTGGTTGAATGAATTTGAATCTGTGGACATCCCACAGCTGTGTAAGTATGAATAAGAGAGTGCTTGTCATACTTAGAAAGCTAAATATAGGCAGGACTAGTATGCATAATGCTTTTCTGTTCTTTTCTTTTCTTTACACAGCTGCCACTGAACATGAGTTGAATAGGCAGGCTCATGTTGCTTGAATGGAGAGACTGAGAGAAGCAAGTGATACGTATGCAGCAGAATAGAAGTCTTATTGTAAATTTAACAGCTTTTGGGGTCTTTTATGCAGCTGTATCAAATTGAACATGTATATCCCAATTCTAAACGCAAGTATGCATGCATTAGTCTGTTACACCAACCAGTTGTAAAGGAATCCAATATTAAACTGTAGTCAGAGGTTGTGGGCTCAAATAACACAATTCACAAATATACAATACTGTTATTTCTTTAATAAAATATTTTTATTTAAATTAAATCTCTATACCTGTGGCAAAAATGCCCTGCTGTAAACTGTACAATCTACATAATTGGAACATGCATATATGCGATGTATGCATGTTTCAAGGATTACTTTCAGCAATCTGTAGTATAGTGTGTATCTGTTAAATGTAATACTTTAGATAAAAGAGTTGTATAATTGTGTTAATGCATTGTATGTCACATATGATGGTACTTATGTTATCACTTTTTTCTCTCACCCCAACCCTTATCTCTCTTTTTTATTTTCTATTATGTGTTGTCAAATATTCTCCATTTCATCCATGTATACCACACCACTAAATGCTACACAGCACAGTGATGTAGACCAGCCCCAATGGGTCAACCTGGCCCCGCTCCACTGGCTCTAGCACCAATGCCCAGTATGTCTGGGAGCTAACCTTGCAGCACTGTCCCTGCTGTCCTGCATTACCTGCCTCAGGTAGTAAGGTGTGTGTGTGTGTGTGTGTGTGTGTGTGTGTGTGTGTGTGTGTGTGTGTGTGTGTGTGTGTGTGTGTGTGTGTGTGTGTGTGTGTGTGTGTGTGTGTGTGTGTGTGTGTGTGTGTGTGTGTGTGTGTGTGTGTGTGTCTGTGCGTGAGTGAAGGTGCATAGTTGCTTCCATTAGAGGGAGTATTTTACACCAGCTTTTGCGATACTGCTATTACCATCTTCCTCTCCCCAGACTCTGCTGATGTTCTCAGATATAAAGTGTTGTTTGACACTCTCTAAGTCAGACTTGTAGTGTGGCACTTGTGATAAATACAGAGGTCTCTAGTCTGTGTATGTAGATAGGTAGAGGATCTGTTCTCATTGCAGGCAGCTGGTGTATGTGTGTGTGCATGTGCACTTACTTGACATTACAGAGTGCCTTTTACACCAGCATGCGAGACAATGTTATTGCCATATTCTCCTCAACAAACACTGCTGATGTAATCAGCTATATCTGATTTGTGGATGTGCACTATTCCCACCAAGGCAGGGTCAGAAACTGGCCTGCAGGCCAGGCAGATGTCACCTCATCATGTAGCTGGACTTCATTCTATCCACATACATCATTGCATGGTTTGTAGGCCCTGAATTTTCTTGGTGAGAAACCCCTGTGGCATCTCCAGCTACTGCATGTGTTTGGTGAGGTACATGCAAAAGATAGCATTATACTCTATATTAGAGTTCTGATGAGGTTTGGGTACAGTGTTGTAATATAATCCTGAGATGGGAACACAATGGTGTGGCTTATGTTGTGTACAACATAGGCTTTCAATACCACTGTAGAAAGTTGGTGGTCGATGTTCAGATTGTTATGTATGTCCGTTCCCAATGCTTGCATCACTGGGTTTCAGCATAGTAAGACTGTTGTAAATGCTATAATTAGCAGGGAATTCCACTTTGCAGAAGTCCAAAATAAAGACACATTTTTGCATTTACTTGTACACCATGTGGCTTTATCAGCAATCATTTGTCTATGTTATCCCCTCCTGTAGTATGTTATCATTATAGGTGAACTATGCAATAATCAGCAAACACAGTAGGGCAAAGGCTGTATATGGTAGCCTGAACTGTTGAGAAAGAGATTGCAAACAGTAAAGAGCCAAGCACAGATCCCTGGGGTACACCAATGATAACAGCCTTACTATTATAGGTTGATTCACCAACTTTCACATTATGTGTACTCTCAGTGAGCCAGTTGGTTACCCATGTAGTGACGTAAGGTTTAATCCCCATCTGCGAGAGTTTTTCAATGATACCTGCATGGTGAATTACATTCAAACCCTAGGCCAGCTGAGGCTACCCAGTATGCACTGTCTTACCTTTATCCAGGCCGAGCACACAGAATCAGTGGGCTGTGACGTCACAGATCACCTATCACTTGAGTCATCATATATACCTTTCTGACATGGTTGAATACACACTTCAGCACACAATCCACACAGACTATGTTCCTGTAGAAGGATGTGCATCAACATGCATCTGACTGAGTTGGGGGGACAGCACACAATGCATGCATGTATAGAAGCACCCTGAATCTCCTCATCTGTGAGGTAGAATGACATGTCATCAGGGACATTTTCTAAATGGACACTGTTGATATCACAGCTGTTTGCAACTGACCTGTGTTACTTGTTATAGCTACATCATATATGTTACATTTGTAAAATGTCCTCAAATAGATCATTGAGGGCATGCATGATGAGAACACTATCATCCTTTTGAACTTGACAAGCCAAAGGCATTTGACAGAAATCCACAATGAGGTATTCACTCAACACGATCAGATGTAGCCATATACACCTATCTCACCAAGTGGCTAGACCAGTGTATCATATACATGTCATCTAAATATGTTGACATGTGTGAAGTAACCTATATCTCAGGTCCACTGATCAGGCCGGTACATCATGGATGTCTGCTAGGCCCTTTCCTTTCCATTATTTAAGTGATGGAAATTATCAATGACATACACAGCCTGTTTCCAAACAGCTGTCTGAAGGACTACAGATTCTGACCAATCATTGACTCCAACTCTGATATTGGTATATAGACAGTACAAATCACACCACAGATTGCTGCCACAGCCATGACAACACATGCAATGATATGAAAATGTGTGGGGATTTGTTATGTCAGGAAAACAACACACAACCCAAGAATAATGCAGACATCACACCCTATAATCAGACCAATAGGTATGTTACCAGTGTTCTGGGGTATATGGTAAGTGGAATGTCTGCCAGCATATGGTCGCAGTGCTGACTTCTCCCTTGTATATCACACAACTACTGAGTATATCAACATCAAAGTCCATATGTCCATAGTTCACCACCTTCATCACACATCCACTCTTCTTCATGTACCGCCCTATACATCTTCAAGTGACGTGTAACTGAAGTGTACCACCTTTGTCACAGTGAACTGACACACATCATATTGGCCATACCTCGGTATTATTTTTGTGGCATAAATATTACTGTCTGATGGTGTGCAACCCCCATCAAGTTGTTACACCAGATGCATGTGTGCTACATATTCTAGTGATGGACACAGTACATACATAGGTGTTTTGCAACATTAATGGCATTGGTAACATTTGTGACAGTGTGGATTGTGCCATTTATATATGCCATGCACACCAGTCAACTAGCCTGTATTGATCATAATGTTGCATATGGGTATAGCAGCGTCCCTCCTAACACCTCCAGCAGATGTTACAGTTCCAGGACAGTGTGCATGATTACCCTTATAGAGTGTGGGAATGTCATAAGGATCTATATCACATAGGCAAACTGTCATAAGTTCAACTATGTAAATATTGAACCTGGAAGTTCGAAATGTAAGAACGTCGAACACTCAGAACAGCAATTTTTTTTCCCAGGGAAAAAATCGCTGTTCCGGTACAAAACGTAAAAACACTTCAGACTGTTAGTAATGTGGGGGGCTTTGCCCACCACACCCCCCAACGTGGGGGGCTGTGCCCCCCACACAACCCCTACTTAAATATACCAGCTCTGAGATTGCACCACAGTGGAGGAAATAGCAAAACCGCGGAAACAGGCCACCAAATTTTTTCCCAGGGAAAATTTGGTGTTCCACGGCTTCGCTGTTTTTGCATTTCGAACTTCTCAGTTCAATGTTTTCGAGTTCAGACATGTGTGTTCGAACTAATGATAGAGACCCTGTCATAATAGTTGTACAAGTGTGTTTCTGCAGAATCATCTATAATCACTGTAAATCACATATGTTAGGTCAAAAACAATGGGATTACAAGTGGTGTTATTATGATATTGTCCATCATTGTATGATTGTGCTTGCTTATTTTAATATTGTCCATTAGCTTATATTCAGGAAAATCATTTTGCACAGCTTCACAATCTGCTTCCTACCCCAATTGTATGTAACATCCCTGATAGATTTAGCATTGTTCACTTAAGGATGCTTATCTCACACAGACATCTACCCCATTGGTTATGTCACCTTGTGTGACAGTCACATACTATTCATTTTCACTGTACAGTTCCTACTGTACCATATTGATATGGGACTGGTGCTGCTGCTACAGCTGTCTTCCATTGACATGCCCTCTTTGCCTTTGTTCATTCATACAATTCATCTGTGTGTCCCTATACAATAGACATATTCCTCCAGACTGTTTATTTTACATATTAGTCCATGTACCCTTACAGATCATTTACAAACCTTCAGTATAGAATGCCAGGAATGGGAATTTCACAATACACTGCATTGTATACACTGTCCTGAACTGTGTTTAGGCCATATACTTATCTAGCATACCTCTCAACTATCCAGATTTTCATGAACTGTCCAGATGTTTGCCTTATATATCTTTTGGTGCATTCCTTGTCAAATTTGTGCTTTTCTACCATATCACTGGGATGAACTCAGGACTGATGTGACTCAACCATTGCATATATTTGAGTTTCACACTACAAATCCTTCAAAAGATGTAGCTTCACTCAAACTTCTTGCTATTATAGCACATTTCTAAAGAGCAAACATGTCAAATCTGTCCCTATTTCTCTGTCATTGTCCTTCCATTATGATGGCCTTTGTCCAGATATCTTGCACTAAGTGACTGAGAGCTATGAAAACTAGTATCTGTTAAGCCCTGATGATCATTGTGGCATTCTGCAAAAAAATGAGACCCTTCAGTGCTCTGAATTAAACAGGGCTGCTATTCATGCTGGCTTACATGATTTCCTAGCCAGCAACACTGTTGCGAACCACGAAACCTTGCTTATTTATATTTAAATTCGGTGCATGGTATGAATATGGAGTGAGTGCTGCTGCTCTCCATGCACACACATATAAACTCCATGTAAGCTTTGCATAAAGCCTACATGGAGTTTACTGAATCTAAAGTAAACACTTTTTCTATTTAACTTGGATGATCCTTGCTATTGCCAGGAAAATCATTATAAGAAAGTAGAAGAAATCGTTATCTCCACAATTTGAAAAATTTATTTTATCTCTAAAAGACACTGCTATTAAAGTAATAGCAGCTAAGAAGAATAGATTTTTTTCTAATAAACTTAAAGATAATACTTGGTTAAAAACTTTTGCTGTCATTGAAACTTTTTTAACATAGCCTCAGTCATTTTATTAGATATTTAAATGTATATTTTGCTTGTTTTATCTGCATATATTTTATCCTCAGGCATTTTGTATATAATGAAAATGGTTCATTTTTGTCTCTCAATTTTGAAACATGTATCTTCATATTTAATATATAAATTGTTTTTATGTTTTTGTTTAAATTTTGTTATCTTATATTAATGAAACAAAAAAATTTGAGAAAATAAAAATAGAATAAAAACTGATTAATGTTTGTATGCA
Organism: Protopterus annectens; assembly: GCF_019279795.1. Classification (NCBI taxonomy): domain Eukaryota; kingdom Metazoa; phylum Chordata; order Ceratodontiformes; family Protopteridae; genus Protopterus; species Protopterus annectens. The sequence continues at coordinate 621,168,265 of NC_056729.1, read as the reverse complement.
TACTTTGATGGCCAATGGTGACAGACGGGTGAAGTATGACACCAACTATCAACTAGCAGATTGTCTAATTCCTCCAGTTGAGTATGTCTGATGGCATCCACAAACAACTCTTTGCTTAGTTGTATATTCCCCTTAATGTTTCACATTTATTGAAATAAATGATTTGTGAAAATACTTCAAATACAACCTTGGTCATGCATCACATTCCACACACTGGTACTGTTCACACAGTCATACAACTGTACCAATGATACATAATTATCATCATTTGCCCAGCATATGCCTGTATGTGTTTAATGTGAAAGCTGTGTTTGAGTGACCTGATGCCATATAAGGACACATTACAGATCAGTTGTTTGTGGCTCATGTAGAACATTTATTGACACAAATGCTGATAGTCACCCAATGTTGCTGCTGATCACCTCAGTAATTCTTAGGAATAGTAACACCACTGCATTTACAATGAATTCCACAAGGTTGCAATTGAATCAAAACATGTGATATTGTTGTGTATATCATATGTGGATGAAACAAGACTTATGTGCACATATAATCAGTATGAATTTATACTGATATCTGTCACAGAGCATTTAATGATGTTAGGTAGACATATGCACACCTGTGCCATACTGCAAATGTCACTGCAATGGTGGAATGAGAACTGTGCAGAATGTTGGTCTGTTCCACTACAGCAACACATGTCCTAATAAGCCACCAATATACATAGAAGTGTATCACACCATATTAGCAGTTCTCAGGAGGCATATTACTACAGATGTCATAGAAGAAGCATGTAATGAAATGGCAGCAGTGGCCATCAATATATTAGCTCACATCAGAGATTTTAATACCCTCTTGCAGCCATGTTATGCATCCACATCTCAACATAGCAAATGTCAATGACAGCAACATTGACATATCAAATGTCCATAGGGTCATATGGCATTTTTAGGCTAATGTCCAACATCACATAAATCTTAGCCATTATTATACCATTTAAAACAAACCTCCTGTATCTATATGCTGGAAGATAGTAAGACTATTGTGCATATCTGTGTATTTTTTGGATTGTATTACATATTGCCACTGTCCATATGGGACATGTGCACCACACCATTATGGAATTAGTAATAATACATGCAGGGGTCTGAAGATGGCTTGCAGAGGCTCAATGGAAGGACATTGATTCATGATGTTTGCATGCATAATTGACATGAGGACATCCTCCACTCCTCTGCAGGAAGGATGTCATGTGACCATGGGATAAAGAGGATGGTGGGTGCATGGGGCTATGTTAAATGTTCTCTCAAGTGGTAGTGAAATGAAAAGTGATTCCAAAGTTCATGCAATGAGCATAATGTTCCACACACCAAACACACACACACACACACACACACACACACACACACACACACATATATACACCAGTAGACTGAGTTTGATTTGAACATTACATCTGTGTTGGCATATAAGATGAATGCCATGCAATGTAATACTAACACCACCACATATGTCTTGACTTTAACACTGTCACATTGCAGTTTATGTGATATGACAGCATCACTGTATGCTGAGAAGAGCATGTTGGAAAATATCTCTGACATGGATGTGGAGTCACATCTCTATATAAAATTGTTTCAGAATTAATTCTTGGATGTATACACACTCAGGTTGCCTGCTTTCAGATTAGCGCCCCTATATATATCTAGGTAAATTAGCTTGAAAACACAGTAGTTACTGTTACTGCCACAATGCAGGTTTGTCTTGAATACTGTCAGAGTGCATGTTATACAGAATGACATTATCAGTGTATGTTACACTGAGATGTTTGGAAGAGGGTCTGACATAGCTGTAGACTCATATGTTATTCTCAAATTGTCACCATGCAGATTGTTGAATGTACACAGAAACCAGTTGACCACAGTGAGAGTTGAACCCCTACCTATCTACAGAGGACAGTACTTAAGGCAAATACCACAGCACAATTCTGGCTTGGATATTATCAGATAACACTTTATAGCTGATGACATCAGCAGTGTATGTTGAGAAGAAAATAGTAGTAGGATTATCTGATAGGCTGGTCAAAATAGTCTCTTGAATGACAACCAAGTGAATGCACACAGACACACACACACACACACACATGCACACACCAGTTGACTGCAGTGAGAAAACATCCCCTACCTATTTACAGAGCAGAGTACTTAATGCAAGCACCACAGCACAAGTCTGACTTTTACAGTGTCAGACAACACTTTATAGCTGATGACATCAGCAGTGTCTGCGGAGAAGAAGATGGTAGTAGAAGTGTCTTACATGCTGATCTAAAATGATCTCTTGAAATGTCAACCCAGTGAACACAAAGAGACACACACACCAGTTGACTGCAATGAGAGTAGAGTCCCTATCTACTTACACAGCACAGTACCTAACACAAGCCCCACAGCGGAAGTCTCACTTTTAGAGTGTCAGACAACGCTTTATAGCTGATGACATCAGCAGTGTCGAAAATGGTTTCTGGAATGTTATCCCAGTGAACACTGACACACACTAGTTGACTGCAATGAGATTAGAACTCTTACCTAACTAAATACACCAGCTACAAACTCAGTACTTAATGCAAGCACCACAGCACAAGTCTGACTTTTATAATGCTGATGGACAATTTATAGTGGATAACATCATCACTGATTGTTTGAGAGAAGATGTTGTGAGGCCTATATGAAACGGATGTGTAGGCATGGATAACCATCAAAATATTTGTACTCCATGGGACTGTATTGGTGACAGCAGGATGCACAGTTATGTTCTTCTGACTACACACAAACCAGCTCTGCAGTGAAATTAGAACCCCTACCTAACCTAGTAAATCAGCTAACATGGCATTATCCCTGGATGTTTGAGAGAAGATGTGAGACCTGTATGAAATGGATGTGTGGGCATGTACAACTGTCAAAATATTTGTATTCCATGGGACTGCATTGTTGACAGTAGGATACACAGTTAGGCTCTTCTGACTAAACACAAACACACACACACACACACACACACACACACACACACACACACACACACACACAAACTAGTCAACTACAGAGAGAATATAACCTCTACTAAGTGCACCAGCTAAAGAACCCAGTACTTAATGCAAGTTCCATGGCACAAGTCTGACTCTTATAATGCTGTTGGACAATTTATAGTGGACAATATCATTGTTGCATGTTTGAGTGAGGATGTTAGGAGGTCTGCATGAAATGGATGGGTAGCTATGTATGACTGTCACAATATTTAGTTCTGCATGGGTCTGAATTGATGATAGTATAATACAGACAGATGTTCCTCTGACTATGCACACACACGTACACATACAGAGAGTCACACACATAATGTGGCTGTTGTGCTAACTTATCATACATGTAAGTATTTTGTTTCCATCTGCTCAATACAGTATTTAATGATTATAAAACCCCTGAAGTATGTATTTGTCTTGTCATAGTGATCTTTAGAGATGATGCCATCTTCATTATATGATGTGGTTAACATATTATGCTAAGAGAGAGGCATGCAAAATGTGGATGTACTAATTCCGGTTGTATTTCCAATGTACAGGTATACATTAAGAGACAGCTTGTCAAACTAGATGCAAAAAGCTTTCAGGAATGCATACAGCAGAAATGAGACATATGCAGCTGTTTCCTAGTATGTTGTGTACATTACACACTTAAACTGTCATATATAGACACACACATTTTTGTGATCATATTTGTATGTTTATATTTGTAAAGAATTGCTGAACACATTAATACATGTATAAGACAATCTGAATATCTATTGACATTATAAAGGTGTACGCAGTTTGTAACAATGCAGTTTTCCTATTTATTTCTTAGTGCAGTTAACATCAGGGAACAATTAAGGACATACCAAGTTTCAAGTGCATGAGTGCAGATAACACATGATGAGGTATAAATATGTGTTCGGTTATTAAAAAGTGCCTTCCCTTTGATTGTGTATTTACATGGATTTTAATGGGATGAGGACTAAATGTGCAGAAAACATAAGTAAAACATGCTAATAAGTGCTTTCCATAGAAAACCGGCAAGCAGCTGGTTTGCTCCATCAATGGCAAAGCATTTGTGCATGCAAGATACACATTTAAGGACTCCTACTATAACATGAGAACTACTTATCCACACTAGCTATGATAGACACAGCTAACAGATAGTATGGTATTCATAACTACTTCATTTTCGAAATGTATCATAGACTGCATAACCTTAAAAAAGTACTTATACTACTTTCCCCATTTGTGCATAGTTAAGTGATGAGCAAACATGGATCTCTGCTTCATGGAGAAAATTATAAGTGTTCTATTGGTCCTTGGTTTGTGCTTCCCTCCACACAAACACACTAAGCATAGAGGTGTGGCAGTCATTAGTTTGCACAGTACTGAGTGGAAGAAAAATATCTATTGCACAGCTGACTTTGTGGCAGCAGATGGAAGAAAAGTGAGCTTTAATTTTGAGCACAGATGATAAAGGATTTGAATCTCTCTCTCTCTCTCTATATATATATATATATATATATATATATATATATATATTCAAGATGTAATTAAATTGCATCTGATAATTATTGGAAATGTGAGAGGGAATGACTACAGTGAAGTATTGTATAAAAACAAACAATACGCAAGTGATTTATGTCAACAGTACTCATATGGAGTTGCATATTTATACAGTTAGTCTAAAAAATATCTTAAATGAAATTTTTATTATGAGTGACTTTATTCTACTTTAACAGTGTGTTTACCTAGCACAGTGGGTTTAAGCAGCATTATGTGGAGTTAACAGCCCCATGCTATAGGATGTGAAGATCCGCTCACTGTCACTCAGCATTGGTGCATGATGCCAAACACTGTGCAAATACATAGGGCAAAAAGTGAAGGGCTTCACTAGGGATTTATTATTTATGTGAGTGGTGTGTGATTCATTTTTTTGACCAGATTAAATGTGTGAAAATGGAGTAAAGTGGTGAAACAGGGGGAAGCAGGGGGGGGGAGAACAAAGGACAAGCAATATAGGAATGTGCAGGAGGGAATTAGGAAAGAACCATCACTATCCACTTCTTAAGCAGTGTAAAAATAACATGGATAGAATATTGGATGAATCTGGACTTCACCTCAGCAACAACTCTGTAATGTTGTATAGCCAATTATACTAAATCAGGTGTGTCAAGAAGACACATGCAAAGTGGATAGCTAAGTATGGGACAAATTTTTTTGATAGGTGCCTATGTTTGAGTTTTGTGTTTCAGTAAGAAAGGAATGTTGGGTAAGGGACGTAAGTATGTCAGGATCAGGTAAGTAGGGTAGGTGAGGAGACAGATATATACAAACAGGACACCCAAAACAAGAGACAAGGATGGTGTACATCAATGAGTATGTATATACCTTTATGAAGCTATCCAAAAGTTTGCACAAATAAATCCTGAGTATGTGAAAGTCAAACTGCCATTTTACAGTTAGCCGTTGAGATGTGAACATGAACATATGTAAGCTCTGTCTTTTAGTTTGTTCATAGTTACAGATGCTGCTGTCCATCCTGATGTGTTTCTGTGTATTAAAGTATCTAAACAAAACCCCATGCCTTCTCATTATTTATATTAGAGATTAATGAGCAACATGGTGTCACAACTGGGATGATCAAAGGACAGGAAGTCAGAACCAGCATATCCAAAGGGCATAATTTGGGATAACTTGGCTAAAAGATTAGGGGCACTTGGTTATGGATGGAGGAATATATAAGATTGAATCATCCTAAAAAAAGGTGCAAAACTTTGCAAATCAGGTCAGAGATGAATTCAAAATATTAACTATTTCTCAGCACTACTTCTTATTTGCAAAATATGAAAAGGGGCATACAAAACATTCTAAACAATATTTGAATAAACAGATATGTACAATATTGATAAAAGTATTCAAATTACTATGGAAAATGTTTGAAATAAAGTCCAAGTTGCATAAAATGAATAAAATAAAAGAAACAACTGCATTTTCACAAAGCATATATATTTTTCCTATTAAGAAAAGATATTCCAGTTTTTAGAAGTGTATAAAGTGTTTGCATGATTGTGCAGTGTTACAGTAAAGCTATTTCACAAAAATACAGCCATTACAGGGCATATTTCACAGTGTACAGCCATTACAGAGCATATTTCACTAAGTAAAGTATTTTGAAGAGTGTATTGTGCATTTGAATGTTGCTACAAGCTCATATAACTGTTTCTTCGTGCATAATTACAAGGGCCATATTCTTCAGTGTGTTTGCGTATACTTTGTGGGCATGGCAGATGGATTTTGGAAACCCAGTGCACTTGTGCTTTACAGTAATATTGCTGAGAACTGAAGAGTGTTTGAGCAAGAGTATGACATTTTTATACAAGCTGCATTTTCTGATAAAGATGACCGCACAAAGGCATTTATTCTTCTTAATTTAGCAGGGTCAGAAGCCACTGAAAGCGAGCTCTCATTTGTGTATGCACCTGCTATTTATGCTGGATAGAGGGAGAACTGTCATATTGTTGTACAAGATGAGTCAAAGGAGGACCCAGAATGCTTGAAATATACATTTAGAGAAATGTGTAACCCCCAGACAAATGTTACAGTGGAAAGCTAGTTATTTTACACAACGGATCAAACACCTTGTGAAACTTATGCAGCATATGTAACTGACCTGAGAAATAAAACTAAGATGTGCAGATTTGGTGACTTAAGGGATGAGTTGATAAAGGACAGATTTCTGTGTGGTGTAAAAGATGATGCTGTGAGAAAGATTTTGCTTTGCAACAGTGATTTAACTTTTAACAAAGCCATTGAGATTTATCAGATATACAAGCTCATGTTGACAGTCTGCAGCATGTGGTTAAAAGAAACAGGCCCAAGCACATGGCAGCTGTAACCTTTGCAGCACCTACCAGTAAACCCCAGAACTTTCTAGCACATTCCAGAAGCCGTGCAATCTCAGTGAAGCATAAGAGTTAGTCAGCAAACACAAAATATGGGCCCAACCCCACTTTCATTGCCAACTGTCGCAATTGTGGTGGTAGTCATGAATCTAAAAGGGAGAAATGTTTAGCTTTTGGTCAATAATGCCGCAAATGCAATAAATGGAATATTTTCACAAGATTTTGTAAGTCAAAAGGCCCACGTTATTTTATTAAAAGGAAACATTTTAAGAAATGAGTTGATCAGTCAGACTGTGGCAGTTCTACTCTTTATGTTGATAGTGTGTCAGTGTTTCATGAAATGGTCAATGCAGTTGATTTAAGGGCAAAGAATGAAGTATTTTGCAATGTTCGGATAAATGGCAAACCCATAGAGCTCAAAGTTGATACAGGCTCTAAGTGCAATGTTATGTCTGCAGAAACATTTGCTAGAGTGTGTAAAAGTGAAAGGTTTCATTTGGCAAAGAGTGCAAAACTTGTTTATGGAGGTGAAGAAATTCAGTCTGAAGGCTCAGTAGTGCTTTCATGTTACTCAGCAGGTAGAAGCTGCACCTTATTATTTTATGTGGTCAAGAGGCATGTTCAGTCACTATTAGGGCTCAGAAACACTTTGAAAATGGGACTGCTTTCATTTAAGAAGGAAGTTCACCAAGTTAGCTTAAAAGACCAATAGTCTATGCCGAACACATTTTTTTCTACCTATGCTGATCTTTTTGAAGACAAACTAGGCAAGCTTCCAGTTGTGTACTCCATGAAGTTAGACTCAGAGGTCAGTCCAGTTGTCAGGCCATCACGTACAGTTCCAAGGGCCATGTAGGACAGAGTCAAAGTCAAGTTAGACAAAATGGTACAACAAAGTGTGATTTGTCCAGTTGAAACTCCAACTGAATGGGTATCTTCCATGGTAGTAGCTCATAAGAAAAGCTCAGATGACATAAAAATATGTATTGATCCATGAGATTTGAACAAAATACTAGAGACCTCATCGTCCAATGTGCACAGCTGAAGAAGTTGCAGCCTTAATGTCAAATGCTACTATTGTTTCTGTCTTATAGGTTCATAGGTTCATAGGTTGGTACTAGGCTATCAGCCCTAGGGCCTATACAAGCCTATCCATAACATATCCCTGGCTATTTCTTCCCACATTGTTTACTTTCCTGGACCCCTGTCTAGCAGGGCGACTGATGTGATCCCTGGGGTGAATTTCCTTTCTCCCATCCAATCGTCAAGGTTCCTCTTGAAGAGGTCCAAAGAGGCACTCTGCTTGACATGTATGGGCAATCTATTCCAGAGTCTGGGGAGTCTCTGGGTCAGGAACCTATCCCTCCAGCATGTTTTGTTTATTGTGATGACAAGGTTTAGATCCCTGGAGCATGTAGTCTTAGATACAAAAAGTTCATCTTTGGAAATTCAGCTTGACAGAAAATCCTCATTGCTCACTACCTTCAGTATTCTGTTTGGAAGCTACAGATTTTTTAGTATGCCATTTGGGATAAATTCTGCAAGTGAAGTCTTTCAGAGTGCAATGGAGCAAACTTTTTTCTGGGTATCCTTGTGTTATTATAGGAGACATATAGTAGGAGGTCATGATGAAGCAGAAGATGACAGAAACCTCAGAAAAGTTCTAGAAAGGGCACGTCAAGTGAATCTTAAGCTCACCCCACAGTAATGCAAGTTCAGGCTACAAGACGTTTCTTATGTTGGTCATGTATTTATAAGTACAGGCCTATGACCAGACCCTTAAAAGCAAACAGCCATTCTCGGAATGCCAGCTACAGATAATGTTCAAGCCCTGCAACATTTTTTTTGGCATGGTCAACTATCTAGGCAAGTTCATTCCAGACTTAAGCCAACAATCAGCCTCATTGAGAGATCTGACATTTAAAGATGTATCCTGGTCCTGGTTAGAGCAACACCAAAGAACATTTGATGTCATGAAGCAGAAAATTGCTATCCCTCCAATGCTCAGATACTATGGTGTTTACAAACTGGTAACACTTTCTTGTGATGCTTCGAAATTTGGTCTTGGCGCAGTCATTCTACAAGAGGATCAACCTGTTGCCTATGCATTGAGAATTCTTACCCAAACTGAAAGCAGTATGGCCAGATTGAGAAAGAGCTTTTGGCAATTGTGTTTGCATGTTCAAAATTCCATGATTATGTTTATGGTAGACCTATCCAGATCGAAATGGACCACAAACCATTAGTCACTATTTTGAGAAAGACAATGCATTCAGCTCCAACCTGGCTGCAACGTATGATGCTGAGATTGCAAAAGTACAATTTCAATCTTGTGTACAAGAAAGGCAAACTTCGTTATCTTGCTGATATATTATCCAGATCATCCATCTAATCTAAATTATCTTTATCTGTATACTTACACTACTGTGTGATGTCAACAGTCTTAAACTCATCCAGCCACTGGTTGAGTTGTTCCTGCTTGTGCATTTTCAGGTCATTATAGTGGTGCCTGCATTGCTCTCCAGTGCGTGGAATACCAGTCACACTAGAAACAGCCTTAGGCAGACTGTTGTAAGCCTCATATTTATATTGAGACCTGGTATAATCCCCCTGCATTATCCCATGGCTATGGTACTTTACAAGGAGTCCAGTGAATTTTCTGGACTCCTCTATACCACATCTTTGAGCCCTAAATTGGGAAGCTTCCCTTCTAGCTCCTGCCATGTCCATACAGGTTAAACAGCAGCAGTTATAGAATGTTTTCCCACCAATTTGAGATACCACATTTTACAGATAGTGCACAAACCTGAACAGCCATGACAACAATGTTTATGCGGTAAGTGAAGAGCAACAGTGCCAAACACTGAGGAAGGCATTTTATGAAATAGGAAGGGTAATCTAATAGTTGGCATTAGATTTTGGTTTGGATATTGCTGTAACTGTTGATTGATTTAGCTTTGCAGACATGTGTTAGAGGTATAAATTTTATGACCTGACACATTTTTTGTGTCTTTACACACTGATAAAAGTAATTTGTAAAATGTGGGATTCAAACCTATGTAAAACAGATAAAATGTATTCTTCCAGACAGGTGTTTTTTCCAACTTGACACAGAAAAAAATCTTTTTAGACATGATCATTAATTTTATATATACACATGACAGAGTAAGGGGTTAACCATGTGTGTGTGTGTGTGTGTGACATGATAAGGTCCTGGTTTATACATTCATGTGTGTATGGCTATCACTGAGGTATGAAGTCCATCAAAGACCAGAAAAGACCATTATAATTACAAAAACATAAATGTCAGTTTACTCAGATTCACAGATGTAATTCATGTGAGCTCCAGTGTTATACATAATTATTGTTATTGATAGTTATGTTTACATTGTTCTTTATTTTTTTAAATTGAGTAGACAAGCATTAATAAAATTGGAAGTGTGCTAGATTAGAGCCCTGACTTACTGTATTGTGAACATTAACTTATACCAGTTGCCACAAAGAAGGTAAGGCTGTAAGTGTATTTTTTACAATCATTGCTGTGCAGAGCACAAATTGCAACTGAGACCTTGTTTGTCAGACCTGCTTATTAGTTATACATATGCATTAAAGAGTTAAGTATGTAACCATGTATGTGTATGACATAAAAGTTCAAAAAATAAATGTTTAATTGTCGAACCAATTTTCTACTGATACGCACAGTTACACATTTAATATATATCTCATATCCTGTGTATGTTTGGTGTACTTGCTGAAGATAGTTATTTGTATGTGTAATTATGTTTCTAATGCTAATTTTTATATAAGGTAAACTGGAACAGCAGTGAAACTGCTTAGACTTTGCTGTATTAGAACCCAGACTTGCCTGAATTGTAGGCCTTAAGCTTACAGCTGCTCCTACAGGAACAACTAGGTAAGAGTTCTATATTATTACATTCATTACTATGTATGTGTGCTGACCACCATGCAATGCTGCTTAGCATGTTTGCACTGTGACAAACAACATAAGATAGAATGTATCCATTTTGAAATTAACAAGTGTCTCTTTTATGTCTGCAGGTGTTCTGGACCTGCAGATGTTGTGGACCATCACTCAATGCCACTTAACAGGTTTGCAAAATGGTAAGCATAAGATGAAGCAATGTATCCTTTTTTGGAATTGACAATGCCTGCTTGTTGTCTTGGCCATCACACTGTGTTTGCATGGAGGTGAGCAATGTACAAATAAGATTAGCAAAGCTCAGCATGCATCAATATTGTATAACGTGTTTATTTATTTTCCTCACTAAAAGATGGATGCAGAACTTGAACCCTGATCTACATATACAGTGTGCTGTGCTTTTACCAGATATGCTACACAAACACTTGACTTGTAGTGTTAATTTACACTGTTTTTATCATATAAATGACTTTCACCAATTTTAATTTATTTCACCGTTTAACTGTATTTGCACTAAGCTGTGCATTGTGCAAATATTATTATTTTTTAATTAAAAAAGGAAACATAAACAGCATTCCAAACTACATTTTATCACAACTGGTATAATTCTTCATAACTGTGGAATTGAACTGTTAGACTACTGAACCTATAAAACACAGTAAGGGTGTCTTAGCTGTCCTTGCCACAGAAACAGCCTTGCTGCAAGAATGAAAATCAATCTGCATATAAGCAAGTCCTATTTTCCACCACAGTATTATAAAGACATATAACACTTGTACACTCTTAGCTGTTTGTGTTACTTACATATTTAGTGAAATGACTGATCACACAGCCATTTATGAGTATTGTTTGCTCCAATGCAGATCTGTCTTCCCTTTGTACTGTGTTCATGCTTCTCTTATCTGTGCTGTACTCTCAGACATGCAGTCTGTAGGGCATTTTGTATAATTGTTCTTAAAATGTATGAGAATATTATATGACAGTAATATACAGTTTTCAAAAAAGGCAGGACAGGTTGGTTATTAGTGAACAAAAACTGAGAAATGTATGCTGCTCACTTCCATTTAAAAGCTTGGTACTATTAGTTCTAAACTTTGTAAGTGTATTCTGGGTGACACACCCACTGCAAGTAAGGGAGTCTGAATTGCTGTTGTGTTTTTCTTCACCCTACCAGTAATCATTCACAGATGCAATCCATTAGCAACTAACAATGAAGTATTTATTCCCTATACCTGCTACACAAAGTTAAAACTTTGGCATTCATCAGTTCTAATGAGTTCAAACTTCAAACTGTGTATCTTCACTGTGCTCAGAGACCTGAATCTACACTATAAAAAGGTAACCATGTAGCTACAGAACTTGAAGATGAGGAGAGCTGTGTATGTAGAGAACAGTGAAGAAGACTGTTATTAATTTGTATTTATCTGTACAGAAGCCTTCTGATTTTACTAAGGTGCGATTGTAGTTTTCCTGTACATGCTAGATTTATTAACATGTTACAAGGGAAATATTTTATATATATGCATTAAAAAATAGAAACTTTATCTGTATGCATATCTTATAAATTCACTGTTGGCATAGGCATTTTTGTCAGGAATTTTTACTTTCTTAGATAGACAGACTTGTTAACTTTCATCACAAGTGTTATTGTTACAGCTGGTTATCTTACACTCTTCTGTGTTATTTCAGTTAAATATAATGTTCTATATTGTCAATGACACAGGGGTGTTAGGCTTCTAAGATGGCTGATAGACACCTCTAGGGGAGCACTGGGCAAGGGGAGAGGTGACTGGCAATCGGATAAAACTGACTTTTCTGTTGAAAATGTGCACACATTTTGTGAGATTTTTTTGGAAAGCATTTAAAACAATTGACTGATGCCTTATTCATTGCTTGGCACAAGCTGTCATTTGCCTGTTTTTTGGGGAGGAGAGGGAGCCAAATACCATATGTACATTGCCACAACAACAAATAAATGTGTAAAGAGGTTTGCTCCTGTTATTCCTTGTTTTGGATCAAACCTTGGTGTGTGTGTGACTGTGATATGTTACAACCACAATACTTTTTATATTTTTAATACCTCAAGTTTTGTGTTTCTCCAGTGTATAATATTGAACAAATAATAATATGTGTATATATAAGTAGGACTTTTATTTATGTCACATATACTTGTAGTATCCTTTTTTTTGATTTATGTCACCTAGGATGATAACACCTAAGCATCACAATCCCCACAAACACCATTCAGTGACTCTGAGAATGATGTAATTGCCCAAGAATTTAGGTGAATACTGTGCCCTTCTGCTTGAGAGATGACATGGGTATATGTCTGACAGAATGCAGATTTGGAACCAGATAGTGAATGACGTAAATGCTATAAGGGGTGTAGCAGGACATTATGATCATGTGCATCATAGGGCTATTGATATGATTTCATCAGCCAGGAGGAGAGCAGCTGCAGTTTCCTGTGAACAGCTGACTGGGGTGAGGGCTGCTACAGAGCCACCACCAACATGGGTGACACACCCACTGCAGGTAAGGGAGTATGGGGATATGCCTGACAGAATGCAGATTTGGAACCAGATAGTGAATGACGTAAATGCTATAAGGGGTGTAGCAGGACATATGATCATGTGCATCATAGGGCTATTGATATGATTATATCAGCCAGGAGGAGAGCAGCTGCAGTTTCCTGTGAACTGCTGACTGGGGTGAGGGCTGCTACAGAGCCAACACCAACATCAAATGAAGAGTTTCTGTCCACTGTCAGGAATCCAGAGACCTCAGTGGAAAGTGCACAACAGCATGTAATTGATGCTGGTCCTGCTGTTTTTGGAGGACAAGCATGTCCCAGGATGAGCTTCCAGATTAGCTTACAATATGTCAACTTATAACATTTTATTGTATAGTAAAATATTGTAAGCAATAGTTCATTGTTGTTTTAATTAGTAATTTTTTGGGGGTTGAATCTATTGATAAACTGATACAGTTCACAACACATTTTTGCTCGTTGCACATGAGCTATGTGTCAGCTATGTTTCAGTTAAACAAATTGTTAATTGATATATATAAAGGCAAAAAATGTAGTCCCCTCTGTGTTACTGTAATTGTGATGATTGTGTCCTTATCTTTTATTTAACTTCTTCCAAGACCATCCTCCCTAGCAAATGTGGAGTCATCTGCACATGGTAAGCCAAACATTTTTATTTGAGTATTGATGACAGTTTGTCAGAAATATGCATTTATCCATACATGTGAGGTAGATGTTATGAGTGTGTGTGTATTGCTGTACCATCTGTGATAGTGGTACCAGTGTTAGTTTGTTAGCATAGCTTACATTTTACTGTAGGTATTAATTTCTTTCCTGTGTTTGTTGCTTATTATCACAGGTGATCTTGAAAGTGGAATTTTTGGACTCTTACCACCTGATGTCAGAGTATCATCAGACTCTGATGATGATGGTGGCCAAACCGAGGCACAGTCAGGGGGTGCAGAAGTTGAATCTGACATGGAGAGTGATATTCAGCCATCCCCTGTATTTTCATCAGATACAACCAACAGACCTACATATATCTATTCCAGGAACCTCGGATATTGGATAGATGGAGGGTGACACACTTGACCAGATTAATGTGGTTGCTGTGTCTTCAGTGCCTGTTGACTCTGGCCATAGCCAATGTGTGGGTGAGGTGCCATGCAAGATGGTTGTTAGGGGTGCTCAGAGGAGGCCTGCTGTCCACCCCCACCTGGTCTTTGTATGTCTTTATGTGCCACTCGGTGTATATTTAGGGCCATCATGGAGGTGCAGGCACATTTCAATAGGGCCTTTGAGGACATGTTTATGGATGTAGATGTGGCACAGGCTGACAAGTGTGACTGTATCTGCTGTATTGTTGTTTCAGTGGATTGTCTGTATGTGTCTGTGTGGAATGGCTGCTGGGAGGAGGATGGCATCCATGTAGACATAGGTCAGCATCATCATCTGATGTTAGCCAACATGGCAGTGCCAGATTACACTCCTGTAGCAGCACTACTTCCACTGCTCCATCAGTGATTGAGGTATCCACACACAGATATGGTAGGTCTTGAGGTCATGGTCCAGGACATACTCGTGTGGATATCTCATCCACCAGACATCAGCCGTGTTCAGGTAGCAGCAGTGCATCTGCCCATGGGCTTGGATGTGTCAGTGCAACTCCTGACAGAGCCAGTTCTCATGGTCAGGGATGACAATGATGAACAGTTACCACTACCATGCATGTCTGACATCTGTCCAACATACCAGGATGTAGAGCTAGTACAGAACTTGGATGTGCTCTTGCAGACACTCACACAAGTTTCATCTTGACTTCCCATACACACACACATAACAGTTACATGGGTCAGTCATGAGGCTTACAGCTCATTCTGTCTCTGTGGGCATTTAATAGTTTAGCACAATTTCTGATTTTCTGTCTTTCTTACTCACATGCACTCAGTACCTTTTATATCAGCCTTGGCCTCCTGCAATCCACCTCCCCTCCCGCAATCACACAACACCCTGTGCAAATGATGATAATTGTGCCATATCCTTGATTTTCTCTCTTTTGATTTCAGGGATACGTATTTTTTTGTCTG
The DNA here is from genome assembly GCF_019279795.1 of Protopterus annectens. NCBI lineage: Eukaryota > Metazoa > Chordata > Ceratodontiformes > Protopteridae > Protopterus > Protopterus annectens. Next base: position 621,152,742 of record NC_056729.1, on the reverse strand, counting down.
ATGCCCAGTGTGCATTGCTGACTGAGTGCTTATAATACATGTGCTTGTGATGCTCTTTTGAAAATTGTCCTGCTTTCTTACAGGTTTTTCTAATGTTTGAATCATTGATGGATGAGGAGTATTACTTGATAGAGAGCACATCTATTGACATAAATCACTGCTGTCACATATTGATGTCATTGCTGTAAAAATCACCCATCTTATACTTACTTACTTTAGCAAGGAACAGCATGCAAGGATATGCCATTCATTTGTGTTCTTAGCCATTTATTTTCTCATTCCAGGTTCAGAAGTTACCTTGGAAGTCCAGCAGTTGCAAGAGTTTTAATTTGGGGCTGACTCTTTCTGATGGTAGCAGTACACAGCCATTAAATGAGTAGGTAAAGGTTGTGAGTGTTCCCTGGCATCTGTGTTACTGTATGAATGTGCAAAGGATGAAGATTTTAGCCTCTTAGGTGGTAAGTGTGTGTGCTATAGATTGTGTCTTGGCCAGTGCGATGGAATATTGTGCATGCCTATGTCTGCCTACACCCACAGCAGTTGGTGGCACCACCTCTGAGTCCTCACCTGTGTGTGGCTGTCGTGACCTTGCCAGTGGTGGTGGGATGCATGCTTCTTCCTCTTTGTCTCCCTGCTGAAGCTGTTTTCTCAGAATAGTATTGTGCCAGATGTCACAGACAGTGAAAATTTCAGCACATGTATGGGGATTGTACTGCAGGCTATCCCCAAATGTATCTAGGCACCGGAACCATGACTTCAGCAGCCCAAATACATGCTCTATGATATTCCTTGTTTGAACATGTGCCTTATTATAGCATTCTTCAGTTGGTGTTTGTCCATTTCTGATGTGTTTCATCAGCCTTGGTTCAAGTACATAACCTGCATCAACCATTAAATGGCCCTATGAGAAGAAAGAAGTACAATTTGCAAAGCAGCATCACAAATACATATATACTAAGCGCTCAGTCAGCTATGTACACTGACAATTAGACAAAAGACTTATGTGTCACTGAATCCAAAAGAGAAAAAAATCAAGGGATATGGCACAGTTATTATCATTTGCACATGGTGTTGTTTGGGGGGACAGGAGGCCAAGGTTGACAAAAAAGTAGTGAGTGCATGTGAGTAAGAAAGACAGACACATTTTAATGTGCATGCAATCTATAGCACCTAGGACTTCAGGGAAGTGTGCTACAGGGTAGAAATTCTGCATAGTTGCAGCTTTGTCCTCAGGTGTATGCGGAAACTGTATGTAATCACTTGCATGATGGAGTATAGCATTCAGGAAATGATGGAGGATACTGGATGCTGATGCCTATGACACCCCCAGCATATCTGCTGTTGGCCTGTGAAGGGATCCTGTAGCTAATGTTCAAAGTGCTACACATACCTTAGTTTCCACAGTTGGTTCCCCTTGATTTGCCCTTGTTCTCAGTTGTGGATGACAGAGGGTGCAGAGTTCCCGCAGTGCACCTCTATCCATCTTGTAGCGCTCTACAATTTCCACCTCATGCAGGCCATGAAAAGTTAAATGAGACACTTATCCTTGGTGATGTCAACATTGATTTGTCCAAACTCACAACTGACTCCCCCAACTCAGTATCCACCTACACAGCTTCCACCAACTTATAACATCTCCCACTCGCTTCCATAAAAATTCCTCTTCCAGCTCCATCATAGACTGGATCCTTACCAATTCCCCCCACAAATACCACAATCCCACCGCCTTACCTGACTCCCTCAGTGATCATCTCCCTACCACCATCTTAAGACACTACTCCCATATTCCTAAACCCCACCTTATCAAAGACTGTCGAAAACTATCGACTTTCAATTCATCCCAATTTAACTCCATTCTCCGCAACATAGATTGGTCCATTCTAAAACACCTCCCCTAAATGATGATGTAAGCGCTTTCAATAGCATCTTCATGAATACTCTAAACTCCTTAGCTCCCTCTAGGAAGATCAGAGTAAAATCAAACCATGCTCCCTGCCTCTCCAAAGAGACTAGGTCCCTTATGAAACAAAGAGATCATGCTTGGAAAACCTGGACTAAAACTAAACAACCACCTTTTCTTCAAAAATACAGGCAACTGAGGAACCTTGCAAAATAACATACAACTAATGACAAAATGTTATACTATAACTCTGCTCAGCTTAACAAATCCAATCCTCAAAAATTTTGGTCAACTCTCAACAACATCCTCTATCCTGGAAAGCCCCCTAATCCCTCCCCATACCCTAACTCTTCCTCTCAGGAAACAGCTACCCTCCTGAATAAACACTTTATCTCTTCCATCCAAAATCTGGTAACCTCTAAGCCAAACTCTACTTTGACTCCCACCTCTCCAAGTCCCACTAACACAACTTTGTTTTCTTTTGAGCCAGTTCCCATTACATACATCAAATCTCTACTACTCAAGCTAAAACCTTGCTCTCCTTCCACTGACAATCTATCTCCTACATTCCTCAAACTTGCTGCTGACTCAATTGCCTATCCTGTATCTATACTAATTAATTGATCTATTCTGGAATCAACTGTTCCCCACCCTTTGGAAATCTTTCTTCACTATCCCACTTCATAAAGGTGGAAACTCTACTGACCTCTCAAACTACCGACCCATTGCCATTCTGTCCCCCCTCTCCAAGATATTAGAAAAATGTATTCACTCACTGCTTCTCAATCACCTCCTCACACACCACTTACTTACCCCTACCCAACATGGATTTCGTCCTCACCACAGCACCACCACTGCCCTCCTCTCCTTCACTCATATCATTGCAGAGGCCCTAGACAACAATAAACTCATTTCCTGTCTCTTCCTAGATCTCTCCAAAGCCTTCGATACTGTCTCTCATCCTCTACTACTATCCAAACTCGCAAATCTCTACCTATCCCCCTCCACACTTGCCTGGTTTAATAGTTACCTATCTGGCAGGGAACAATCTGTCAAATGGCTCTCATCCTCCTCAACTTTCCTGCCCATCTCCACTGGTGTTCCCCAAGGCTCCATCTTGGGACCCCTATTGTTTAACATCTTCACCAATGATCTTTACATCTCATGCAAAGAATCCTCCCTTATTCAGTATGCCAACGATGCCACACTTATATCCATCTCAAACAACATTCCTGAACTACACTCCCTGACCCAACAGGCCCTACTATCCACTGAACAATGGCTGTCACACAACCTATTGATCCTAAATCCCAAAAAGACCAAACTCTTTCTTTTCCTTCCCTGTTCTCTTTCTCATCACAAAATCTCCTTTTTTATTACATCTTCTAACAATGCAAATATCCAACCTGACACCCACACAAAACTCCTAGGAGTCATTATCGATGATGAACTCAAGTTCAACCTACACATACTCCAATGTATAAAAAAAAAAAAAAACAGAAACTAGGTCTGCTATATCGGAACAAAAAATTCCTAACCCCTGAATCTAGACTTACCCTGGACCAGGCACTCCTCCTCCCCTTCCTCTTATACGTCACCCCAGTTCTTACCAATATCCAGGCCTCCACTCTAAACAAACTGCAAAAGACTTACCATAAAATAGCCAGATTCATTACTAACTCCCCATACAACTCACACCATTGCATTTCTTTAAACTCTCTTCAATGGCTTGAACTTCCCCAGTTTCTGCTATCTTATCAATTTCATATGCTACACTCTATTCTTTATAAACCCTCCTTCTGTCCATCTCTATCGTCCTTAGTCTCCATCTACATCCCATCCCAGACCCTCCATACTTCTAATCAACAATTACTTGATATCTACCACCCAAAAAGGTCAGCAGGCAAACTACTCTACAAACACTCTCTTGCCCATGCTTGGAACAAACTTCCCCTTGACTTACGTTCAATCTCCCACACCTCACACTTTAAAAATGAACTAAAAGCTTATTTTCTCAATTCCAGAACCTGCCCTTGCCATGACCATACCTAGTCTTCCTTCCCTTTATGTACCTTCAAAAGGACCATACTTAGTACCTCAATACACCTCTCTCTCCAATGTGTCTACTATGCATTTGCACAATTTTATACAAACAAAAAATGTTAATTGCTGACCTATTGAACTATGTCAATGTAAAATTGTTACTTAGCTTCTTTTTAATGCAACTTTAACTTTATGCATGTATCCCAACATATGTGAATCATTTTGCTATAACTGCTATTATATCAATATTGTTTAAAATTGTACTTGTTTTAAAATGTATTACTGGAGCTTTTCTCCTCGGGTATCCACTAAAAATGGGCCACAAGCCCAGTTGGACAAACCCGGTTAACAAATGTCAATAAATAAATAAATAAATATAAATGGGGTCTAATTACCCTTCTCCTTCTCAGCAAAGGTCTATTAGCAGCAGCATTATAGACTTGGGCCTGCTCCACATACACATGAATAAGAGCAACAGCAGCCTCTAACATTCTTTTTGTGCAAATTAGTTTCTGTGGCTGTATTCTAATAAGTTTTAGTATTCACAGGCAAGACCTACACTAAGTCACCATAATTGCTTTATAGCTTGCCAAATAGCTCCTCCATCTTGGATTGGTTGATTATCATACACGTCAGCTGCTTATGCTGTAATTAGCATGCCATGATGTTTACTGTGTTTGTGTGCCTCTGCACATGCTTACTGAATGCAAAATGGTGTGTGATCAGGTGTGCTTTGGGGTGAGACACACAAACACAGGGTTTTAGCACACCGTGTAGGCTTTATTGAATCCAGACCTATGTGTTTGCAAAATATTAATTCTTTGAATTTTCATTTAATTAGAAAGAGAATGTCTGACTACATGTATCGTCTTTATTTTTTTTTCTATGCTCATATTTATTTGAAATCATTTTATTTCCTATTTTCAGACTGCTGGTTCAAAGGGGGCCCTTGTGGTCTTGTCTACCTGCCTGTTCAAAATAAAAAAAATAATAATAAAATAGCAATAAAGGAAGTGTTGACACTCTGGAATCGCAATCTTCAGAACCAAAGTCAGTGGGGAGAACTATGGTAGATCATTATTGGAAGGTTTTACCTATAAATCCTTGCATAGGCCTTTTTATACCTCTGATGAGACAGCAAAAATAAATAAAGACCAATATAATAAACTGGAAATACATGAATATTGCAGAATGACAACTTACTGTTTTACGAGCCCTTCAAACAGATAACATCACACTTTCTTCAGACTTAGTTTTATTGTATTTTTTTGCACTTCTTTTTATGAAAATGCATCAGTATTATTTTCCATGGACCATTCTGGCTATTGCAAGGAAAACATAACACAGAATTGGAAAGCAAGTCATTTTACTCAATTTAATGATTTCCTGTGTCTTTTTTTTTTTTGGTACAGAAATAACACCCAGAGAACAGAGATCACCTTCAAAGAGAATGGATTCCAACACATGGTAAAAAGTAGAATATCTTCTAGAGAAACTGGACTCATAAAATAATGGGTCTAGTTTATTTAATTGAAAGCGCGTTACATCGAACACCACTCCATCGACACATATACATCGCACCGTGAAATAATTGAACGCACAAAACTGCACAATTACCGCAAAATTCGAAATGTGGAAACGTTTTGGTTGGTCTGAGCTACAGATCCATAAGGTAAGTGTGCGATAGTTACGGACATTAGGGTTAGGATTAGGGTGCGGGTTAAGGTAAGTGTATAGATAGGTAATGTAATATGGGTAATGTATTTAACATTTAGTGTATGGTTTGAGGTATGGGTTTGGTTAGTGAATGTGTGTGGTTTATTTATTTTGTTTCGGTACAGCTCCATAGGGTAAGTGTGTGGTAGTTAAGGACCTTAGAGTTAGGGAGGGGTTAAGGAGAGTGCATAGATAGTGGTGTATGTGGGGTTTAGTGTAGGGTTAGAAGTAGGGTTTTGGTTGGTGTATGTTTGTGGTTTATTTATTTTGTTTGGGTGAGTAGTGTGTTTCGGGCAGTGGGGTTGGCCGAGTATGACAATTCAGTATTTTGAGTTTCGCGGTTCTGTGCATTCGATTATTTCGCGGTTCGATGTATATGTGTCAATGGAGTGGTGTTCGACGTAAAGCATTTTCAATTAAAGTAGACCCCAAATAATGATGTATTGACTATATAATTATTTAGCCAACACTAAATTATTTAATCTATTTAAAATGGAAAATTACTGTATGTTTATAGATAAACTGCAGGCATCGGCTGTAAATGGCATATATAATTTCAATTTTAACCTAGTTATGTTGTCGAGATATATAAAAATTATTCTTTAAAGAAAGTATCTCGAACTTATAAATTGTGTAGACTTAATGCTAATATTCATGAAATCTGCTCTTCTTACATGTATAGTATTACAACCAATAATATATTTTTGAAAACAAAAAAAAGAAAGTCCCTGGGATTCAATAAACTCCATGCAGGAATAGTGCTATTTCTGCATAGACTGAACCGTGTCCATTTACCCTTAGCTTTAACAGCAGCGCACTTTGCATATTCATGAAGGCATCCTACTGCTAAGGCTAAATGGACACAAACACTACTGGGTACAAAGGGCGTGTTTAAGTAGTGCACGCACATCTAACATGCCCTTCAGAAGGTGCCGTATGGCACTTTTTAAAGTATTTCAGTGTCCACAGACACTGAAATCAAATAAAATTAGTAAAACAGTGTCTGCAGACACTGAAATATATAGGAGAGCAAGAAATCAATGCAGGGTGTGTGTGACAGGTTCTGTCACACACCTCCTGCATTGCAAGGTGCCGTACGGCACTTTCAAAGCACTTTCAGTCTCCACGGACACCGAAAGGAGGAAGTCTGGATACGAAGCAATGCTTGGGGTATGTGACAGGTACTGTCACACACCCCCTGCATTGTCAAAGTGCCATATGGCCATACCCCTCAACTGTACAGGTTTCCGTAGAATGCCCAGATGCCTGCCTCACATACCTCTCAACCTCCTAGAGCAAGAAAGCTGTACAAAGCCATAAATAATGGGAGGACAAAGGTCCAAAAATAGTGACATTTTTTTTAAAATATTGCACTTATAAACTTGAAAAGTTGATAGAATAAAAGGTTTGCATTAACACGGATTTCCTGAAGGATATGAAGTCTCAAACCTAAATGCCTGTCATTGTCAAAGTGCTGTACAGCCATACCCCTCAACTGTACAGGTTTCTGCAGAATGCCCAGATGCTGCCTCACATACCTCTTAACCTCCTAGAGCAAGGAAGCTGTACAAAGCCATAAATAATGGGGGGACAAAGGCCCACAAATAGGGACACTTTGTAAATATTCTGATTACAAACTCAGAAAGTTGATAGAATAAAAAGTTTGCATTAGCACAGATTTCCTGAAGGGTATGAAGTCTGAAACCCAAATGTTAAGTCATTATGTTCTGACTTAAACTCTGAATGATTTGCCAGTGATATGCTAGAAAACCACAGTCACACTTTTTAAGTTTGTAAGAGCAATAATTACAATCTGTCCCTATGTGTCCCCTTACAATTTCCCTTACTGTGACTGACAAGGTGTACAGATACATGTAAATAAAGTGGGTTGATTAATTTCTTTCTCCACTCTCAGGTATGTTTAAGCTTAGCTGAGCGAGTGTGCACGTTATGGCCCTCTCTTCAGCATTACTTAAACATCCCATAGGAGATAAATAAAAATATAAAGCTAAAGTCCTAATGCTGAGATAGTGCAGTGGTTAGAGTTCCGGCTTTGAATGCAGACATCCACAGTTTAAGTACCAAAACAGGCACTTTATTTTTACATGGAAGAGCAGTGTTAAAATTATTATTTTTATTTTAAATTATGTAGTAATTGATATTTGTCAACCAGAGTAGTGTAGCTGGTCTACAATGGAAGTGTGAGTGCATGTAACATGTGAAATCACCCATGTATACAGAAGTGTCCCATACAGTATAGTCACACCCCATGGTTATGTAATGAAAGCACATAGAGGGATGTCATGTAAAGTAAATCATATAAACTTGCTAATATGTCAGTAATGATTAAGTCATTATCCTGATATTTCCTAAAAATGAAAAGTGAGCAATGGGTAGCAGTGCTCAGCTATGCCTAGCTGATTTAAGCATTGCTTAAACATAAATGCTAAGCAGCAGTCAGCTCAGCTAAGCAGATTTGTGCACTGGTAAGATGTGATCAGCAATTACCCCTTTAAGCACTTCTCAAATTGGCTTAGCGGGTTTGTGCACCACTTAGCTGAGCTCAGCATTTTCAAAATGGTCCAATGACAGCAAAGGGTGGGAATATAGCCATATTTAAATGGTGCAGGTGGCAATACAGCCAGAATCTGTTGTAGCTTTCTCTGAGTAGTAACTATGTCAGGTGTTGATGAGGGCTCGCACTTTCGGGCCCAGACCTGGGGAATTTTGGAGTTCAGAGCTATGGCTGGGCTCCTTGTAGCAAACCATGATGACAGACTGCTGCAGGGCCAGTACCATGGCTCACAGTAAAAAGTGGAGGCCTGGGACTATCTGGCATGCGATCTCACCAGTGCCACTGGCATCCCCTGAACTGGTGAGCAGGTATGACATCACTATGTTGACCTAAAGTGGAGGAGGGGGTGCTCTTGGCCCAATGGATCCAAGACACTCAGGACAACCATGTTCCAGCAGTTTGTAAGTATCCCAGATATAGCTGTACCAGACTATAGCCTGAGTGTGTGATATACAGGTCTGCATAATGTTTGTTTTTTCCCCATACAGATGCAGCAGAGAGGGCTAGCAATGCTGAGGCCCATGCAGACAGACTGATAAAGCTGCAGAGACAGGCTGGTGAGTACAGATCTATGTTTCAGTATATAGTGAAATAAATAAAGAGTAAATTGTTTACTGTGTTCTGTGTCTAACGATTAAAGAAAAGTTTGCCAGACTAATAGTCATCTACTTATGCAGTAGTAGAGCACTGTGTCATATAAGTACAATAAAAACCTAAACCACCAACTGCTGTGTTTATTCTGGTATGTTGTTGTAGAAATAGGATGTGTTCAGGTTCTGCACAAAAGATATGGCTTTGACAGTATGAATTAACAGAGGTTATTCTGAGAATCAGCTAGTATACAAAACTGTAGATTGTGGAGTTGTAAATCAAGATATACATGAATTACGACATATGTTATGCACTAAGATCAGAATCCTGAATACTAATGTCACATGTATTATAGTGTGTACCCTGCTGCAGTGCCTTGTGTCAACCTTTGCTTTCCAGATCGTATAATTTCAAAGGATTACTACACAGTACACTAAATGTCATGCATGAATCTCAGAATTACAAGGTAAGACTGTATAACCCACAGAGTAATACGCTGTGCCTAATACTCTGTATAATCCACAGAGTATTAGGCAGAAAACAGTCAAACAAGAGACAACAGTTCCCTGGTAGCTCAGTGTGATGAGAAACAGCCTTGTAGTTCATTTTAGCACACCCAGACATGGTTTTGAATCCAAGGAGTGGTACTGAGATATGTGTATATATATATATATATATATATATATATATATATATATACATACACTCAAGAAATCTTGAATATTTGTAGAAACAGTCAGATAGTGGTAACAGATATTTTCTCCACAGGTCTTATAGGTAATGAAATGTTTGCAGTAGTTTTTTGAAGGGTATAACAAAGACATGCATCTGGAGCATTTGTCCCCAGGCCTCCATTGAAAACTGAGTTTGTTCCAAGTTGGAGTTTCCAGGTTAACACATTTCAAATACATAAAATAAAATTAATAAATAACAGTACACCATGTACAACTGTCCCACTGTCCAACCCCATTGCTGCAAATATCAGCAGGATAGGTACATACACCATGCCCTCTTCCCTATACATTTCTGTCAAGTATCACATTATCACAGCTAGTGGTTACTGCTGCCAATCACCTTGGACACAGATAGGAATCCAGGTGAACTATGCTAGTAGCAGACTCACACATCACTGCAGGGTACCCCTTCTTTGTCAAGTATGTTCATAGGTTCATAGGTTCATAGGTCAGTACTAGGCTATCAGCCCTAGGGCCTATACGGGCCTAGCCATAACAATTCCCTGGCTATTTCTTTCCATACTATTTACTTCCCTGGATCCCTGTCTAGCAGGGTGACTGACATGATCCCTGGGGTGAATTTCCTTTCAACCTTTTAACCCTGACATGTACAAGCCCCCACCAGTAAAGTAGCCACAGTTCATCCAGTCTGCCCCATACCATTGCAGGTTGACAGCCTAACAGGTATGTATCTGCCACAGAAGCTATGGGCTATAGGTAGATGAAAAGTGAAGGCAGACCTGTAGAGTATTGAGTAGTACTTTTTTGAAAAATAGAAGCTTATACAGTTGCTACTGGACTTTTCTCTCTCCCCTCACCTGTCATCTGTATCAATAATTATTATTCATATACTATGGGTATGTTGTTCTCAAAACCTTTTGTGGGGACATCTGTTCTATTATTGTTCATATATTTCATTGGTTGCATATTAACATACCTTGTTCAAATACCATTATTGATGACCTGTTGCCATCAATGGAACTTGCATGCTGTTAAAAT